>NW_026946457.1:10531-10919 GCF_033847375.1 Trichoderma aggressivum f. europaeum | reverse complement strand
TGTGCAAGATCCCCGACCTTCAGCATCTCTACAACAGCGGAGACCTCGCCATGGACCCGTTTGACTTCATCAGATGGCGCATCATCAAGAAGGGGCCCAAAGGAGCTTATGCACCGACTCATGTGCAAGATCTCCGACCTTCAGCATCTCTACAACATCGGAGACCTCGCCATAGACCCGTTTGACTCTATTAAATAGCTACTATCAGCTACTATTAGCTACTATCAGCTACTATCAGCTACTATCAGCTACTATCAGCTACTATCAGCTACTATCAGCTACTGCTTCTACTGCTTCTACTGCTTCTACTGCTTCTACTGCTTCTACTGCTTCTACTGCTTCTACTGCTTCTACTGCTTCTACTGCTTCTACTGCTTCTACTGCTTTT
>NW_026946457.1:0-10434 GCF_033847375.1 Trichoderma aggressivum f. europaeum | reverse complement strand
TCTACTACTTCTATAGCTTCTACTACTTCTACTGCTTCTACTGCTTTTATTAAGGTTATTTATTTTACTTTTTTTTTATAATTTCTTTTCTTTATAATTATTAAACTTAAATATTTTTATTTATATTTTATTTAAATTAAAATATAATTAACTTTAATATTTATTTATATTTTTAATTAAAATATTATTAATATTATTATTAAGTTATATTAAAATTATAAATAAAAATAATAATAAATAATTTTAATTATAATATTTTTAATATATAATATTAATATTATAATATTTAAAGTAAATAATTATTATATTATATATTAATATTTATAATTCTTAAACTTTAATTATTAAATATAAAATATATTAATTAATTTAATAATAATATAAGTTTATTATAATAAAGTAATTATATAAAAAAAAATATTATTCTTTAACTTTTATAATTATAATAATAAGTCTATAAGGTAACTTAGATAAATTTATAATAAATTAATAAACTAGAGTTATTTTAATTATTAAATAATAAAGTTAAAAAACTTAACTTTTTAAATAATTTATTATAAAAAAATTAACTTTTTATTATAATTTAAAATCTATAATTAAATATATAAGTTTATTATATATTATTTATTAAGTTATTTAAATTATTAATTATTAATATAATAATAAATTAAATTATTATTTTAAATTTATTAATTATATAATAAAATTAATTATATATATTTTATTACTTTTATTAATATAAATTATAAATTATTAATTATTTTAAAAAAAATATTATTTTATATTACTTAATATAAATTAAATTATTATAATTTTTTATAATTAATTTAATTATATTAATAATAAATACTTTAAAATATTATATATATATATATAATAATTATATATTATATATTATATATTTTTTATAATAATATTTTAAAAAACTATTATTTATTTTTTTATTTTAATTATTTAATAAAATATTAAATAAAGAATATTATATTAATAATTTTATTTAAATATATAATATAAAAATAAATATAATAATTCTTAAAAAAGTTTTAAATACTATAAAATTATTATTTTTATAATTAATTAATTAAATAAAAAATAAATTAATTTAAATTATAATATATAAAATAATAAATTAAGCTTTTATATAATTAAAAAAAATAAAATTATAAATAAATAATTTTATATTAAGTTAATATTAGTAAATAAATTAAGTTAAATTAATAAATAATTAATAAAAAATAAAAGAATTTATTTATATAATTAATAAATAATATTATATAAATATAATTAATTATTATTTTATATTTATATTTAATAATTTACTTATTTTAAATATATATTATAATATATATATATATAATAAAAAACTTACTTAAGTTTATTTATTTTAAAATAAATTAACTTTTTTTAAAAAATTTTTACTTTAGCTTATTTATTATTATATAAGCTTTTTATAATTAATTTTCTAATTTATTATATTTTTATAATACTTACCCTATAGAGTTATTATTATAATTATAATTATTTTATTAATAAATTATAAAAAATAAAATATTTATATTTATATATTAATATAAAAAAGTTTTATAAATAAATTATATATATAGCTTATATAAATAAATTAATTAAATTAAGTTAATATATAATTAAAAAAAATTAATTAAATTTTTATATAATTAATAAATAATAATTTATATATATAATTTAATATTATTTTATATTTAAAATTTATTATTTAAATTATTTTAAATTAATATATAAATAAAACTTATATATTAATTTATATTAAGTAAAATTATTTATAATTATATAAATTTAAAGTAATATAAAATATATATAATTATATTTAATAAATATAACTTAAATTTAAAAATTAAATTATTTATTATTAAATTAAGAATTATATTTTTAAAAAATTATAAATTAAGGTTATAAATATTAAATTATAATATAATTATTTTATTAAAATTATTAATTATATAACTTTAATTATATTTTATAATTATATTTATTAATATAAATTATAATAAATTCTTTATTTTTATAAATTACTTATAATATATTACTTAATATAAATTTTTTAATTTAATTAAAAAAAATTATTTTATAAATATAAATCATAATTTTATTATATTAATTTATTATTATTTTTAAAAAAAAATATTAATATTATATTTAATATATAATAAAATATTAAAAATAAAATTATATTATAATAAATTAATAAAAAATTATTTTATATTAATCAAGCTAAGCTTCCTTTTTGCAATTAATTATACTTTCACACCTTTGCACCCATATAGTATCTCTACTTTGGAAAACATTTGCAATAAACTCCACTGGATTATGCAAATGCTCCTGGAGGGTCCTTAGCTTCTCCTGTAACTCCTCCTCCCCTGCTATCCGAATAAACTCAGACTTAATACTAGCAAATCGACTACCACCCTTAAGCCAACCAACTGCCCCAAGAATATTATTTGTAATTTTATATTGATCTAAAAGGCAAGGTGAGTTATTAGTTTATATACTTAATAAATAAAAATTATAAGTTAGGGAAACTTACCTGTTGCCTCTCGTACAGACTGCATACTAAACATAATCTCCTCTTGCTTTTTAGCGTTTGGTCCCTGAGGCTTTTTTTCCCTAAACTTATCTGGCTTGAGAAACCACAGCATACGTAGAGCAAGAAGAAAAGCGCGGGCCTCTTTCCTCTTCTTTCGGGCGGGCTTTGTGTCGATAATAAAGCCGGGCCGGCTTGCCTTTGTTTCGTAAAGAGCCATGCCCTCGGTCATCCCAACAGTCATAGCCAGCATGCACAGGAGCTCGACCTCTGGCTCCGCCTGGTATTGTTGGAGGAGAGATAACCCCAAGTTATAGTGGTTAATAAGCCCGGTGTTTGCCGGCTTGCCCCCGGGCGTTTCTTCAGAAATGAGCCCGGAGTCTCCCGACTTGCCCCCGCGCTTTGCGTTAAAAACCAGGATGTCATAGCCCGTTTTTAATGCAGGGGGTAGGCCCTCTCGGAGCGGGAACGTGCAGCCAAAGTCAATGAAAGCCGAGCTTTTCCTCCGCTTGGCCGCCCGCTCGTCTTCGGCCGCTGCCCGGCCGCCCGTTCGCTTCAGGAGAGAAAAGGCGTCGCGGTAAACCGGCTCTCTGTCTAGTACCAGCTCCCAAGCTACAGTGGCCGTTACCGTTCCGCGTGCGTGGCCAAGGACCCAGCAGACGCGATGCTCCCGCAGCGCGTCCGCGATATACAGCCGCCAGCGATTGGCGGCGTTCTCAGTGGGGTTAATGGCACTTGCCTCCCTGAAGAGAGAGCTTAGGGCTGCCAGCCATGTCATGTCCTTGGAGCAGAGCGTCTTATCGGTGGTGCTCGTGTCCAGGCCAGCGCTGGCGCTCGCCACAAGAGACTCGGCCACCCTCCCTGCAAAGGTGTTATAGCTGAGGCGTTCAATGGTAATTGCGCCCTGCTCTTGCCCCGCTGGCTTCTTGGTGGCCTTGTTTATGGTGGCCACAAGGGCCCTGAATTTCCTATAAAGCAAGTTAGGGGCCGCCTCAGGTCGGAAGATGAGGGGAAGTAAAGAGGGGAGAGACAGTAAGGAGTCCGCTGTTGCTTGCGGGGTGTTTGGATATAGAGTATGGACACGTAGGTCGGGCATATACTTACTCGAGGCTGAATACTTCTGCCGGGTTCTCATCCGCAGCCTCCCAGGCATCCAGCTCGGCGTAGGCCGTCTGCACATCCCTCTCCTGCCCTGCCGTGAGCGCCTCGCCACGCCTGCGCTTCTGGAGGAGTTTGCGGGTCCTCGCGGCGAAGAACTGGCACATCTCCGGGATAAAGTGCCTTCTGAAGACCACCTTGATGAAGTCCGCGACGGCCTGCGTGTTGGCGGCTATAAGTTGGACCTGGGCCTCGGCCTCGCGCCCCGCGGCAACCTGCTTGCCGTAGTAAAACTGGAGCGTGGCCGCCTGGAGGAGGTGGACCTTCCTGTCCCTGACGCCGGGCCAGTCGCACATCTCTATGCGGCCTCTGCCGGCAAACCCTAGTATTTTGGGGTTGATGTAGGGGAACGCGTGGTGCCTCAGGCTGTTCGACGTACCCAGGTACTCAAACGTGGCGCGCGGGAGCACCCTCCTGTCTCCCGTAAAGCAGAAGCTGCCGAGCCGGTCCACGGCCGCCATGGCCTCGCCCAGCTCGATTGATAGCCCGCGGCCCCCGGCGTTGTCGAACTGCGTCAGGATCGACGTGGTAATAAGCTCAAAGATCCTGCAGTACGAGGTCAGCACGCCCGGGAATACCTTTGGGTTAAACGCCCTGAGCACGCCCGCGTAGCGATCCTGGGCCGTGAGGAAGAGGCTGATAAGCTGGGCCATTGGCCGAAAGACAGCGGCGGCGCTCCGGTTCTCGGGCAGTATCTTGGAGACAGACACGGTAATTACCTGCTCCATCCGAAAGGCAAATTCGCTCTCCTGGATGCACTTCTCCAGCTGGCTTGCCTCCCGCGCGTACGGGATCGCCTGGCGCGGGGCGTCCGGGTTACCCTCGCCCCTGAGCCGGGCCAGCAGCCTTTGCTGCGTGCCTATCGCGGAGTGCGTCACGCCCGGCCCCTTGGCGGGGAGCGCGAGGGCCGCAGTGGCGATAGCCTTGCTGGCGAGCAGGTCCTGCGGGTTGAAGCGCACCGTCTTCTTGATGTTGGAGTAGCCCTGAAAGTACTCGGCGGCGACGATCTCGTCGTCGTCGTTCTCGCGGCGCATGTTAAGGCGCACCGGCTCTATGGCATCCTTGATGAAGTCTGGCGGCGCGGTGGATGTGAAGTTGCCGAACCCGGGGTGGAACGCCAGGGGGTAGGGCGTTAGGCACGCCTGCTTCGTCCCCTCCAGGTACTCCCCCTCGACGGCCTGAAAGTCTGCGAGCAGGCAGACCGGCCGGCCGTCGCTGAGGCAGTTGATATCCGCGGCGAGAGCGTAGGCGACGCTGTGCACGGCGTCGAGGCAGAATACGGCCTCGATGGTGGAGCTCAGCTGTTGTATACCGGGGGCCCGCCCCGCGAACTCCATCAGCCGCGCCCCCCTCTCCGCAGACTCGGCGCGTGGGGCCCCACGGGAGCGCCTCGGCCCTCCCACGCCGTCGTCGCCGTCCTCCTCGCTCTGGCTGTCCCCAAACTCGTCCAGCACGGACTCGGCCGGGCTGCCACGGCGTGGGGAGGCGCCGGTGACGCTGCCCTCGTCTTCCGTGTCGGCGTTGAGGCTGCTGTACTCGTCCTCGGTGTTGCCGCCGCCCTCCTTATCCTCGTACACCTCTTCCATGTCCGGGACGGGGGTGTCGTCGCCAATGTCGATGCAGACGTTGCCCCCGTAGCCGTACGCGTGGAAGGCCAGCTGGACCCCGGCCCAGAACCGGTCGCGGGCGCTGTTCTCCCGGACGAAATCGGCCCACCCCGACAGCAAGGCATCCTGCAGCCTCGCCCAGTCTCTAAGGGAGAGTTGGGCCGTCTCCTGCCCGTTGAGGCGCCATGAGTCCTCGATGCCCCTGCCCAGGATGGTGCTGCCCACGCAGGCGAGGAAGTACCTCGAGAACTTTTGGGCGCGGTGGCGTCTTAACGCGGTGGCCTTCTTGCGTCTTCCGGTCCCCGGCATTTCCCGCCCCTGGGTGCGGCCGTGGCTCCCTTCCAGGTCATCGTCGTCCCCCTCCTGGCCGCCGTACGCCGCCCTCGGATCTGGGGTAAAGATAATGAACCACGTCATGGCCAGCCCGTCGGCCCCAACCTTGAAGGTGCGGCCAATGAGGCTAAAGTCCAGCATGCTCTTAATGTGCTTGCTGGAGTAGGGCGCCGACCAGTCCTTGAACGAGATGCTGATTGAGGAGAGGGGGTGACTTTCCGTAGCCCTAGAGACTGCCTGGCCGGGCTTCCCTATAACTGCGAGGAAGTCGAGGAAGAACGTAGGCAGGAGCCTAGTCACCCGCCCTCTACTGCGGCCCCTGTTCTCACTGTCCATATCCAACGGCCACGAACTCATGCTGTAATCTACCGATCGCTTCGTTTGGATAAACCTGACTGCTTCGGTAGCGCTCGATAAGTCTAGGACTTTCTTCCGTAATAGCTTTGCTATACATGATTGCGTAGTTAGTAGCCGTATATTGGATATTTGTATGTTTATAGCAGTAGGCACGCGTGCATGAACCCATATACATAGGTTGGGGATAGGTGTTATGAATGAGAACGTACCGGTAAGGTGGCTGCCCTTGCAAGCAGTGACCTTGTATTTTCGGCTCTCCCATTCGTCTTGTTGGGAGCCCTCTTCCTGCACGTCTGCAGCATCATAACTGCTCACCTGCTCTTCCTCGCCCTCGCCCTCACCCTCGCTCTCGCTCTCGGCATCACCAGGCGGCGGCGGGCTGGGCCGGCCCCCTTCTGGCTCCGGGGGCGGGGAGAAGCAGTTGCCTTTGGTGAAGAGCCTACCTCCCTGCGGACGGATAGGTTGCCTCGCCTGAGTGGCCGCGGTCGACTCCCGACGAGCAGCCAGGTTGCTGAGCGGTAGGGAGGCCCCGAGATGATTATCACGCACGTCTGCCGTCGAGTGGCGTCTCCTGTCTCCGTCGTCGTCGTTATCATAGGCATAGATTGTATTGTCCGAGTCTTCCTCGCTATCGGGACAAACATAGGTGGAAGGAGTCTTGCTTCTAAGGCTAAATAGACTTATAGCATCAGGGGATTGGGAAGCCGGTTGACGAGGCATAGTGACAGCTATCCTTTGAGAAATAGAGCGCCTTGTTTTTTTCCCCTTGGAAAGAGACAAAAGCTACTGTTGTTTTTTATAGAATTTTCTTTATACTTTGTTCTATTTCCCACAGCTATTTTATATTTTTTTCCCACTCATTTTTTCAAAAATCACAATTACAATAAGGATCCATATCCCTCGCTTGACACACCTAAACCCGACCCTACCATTCTCTCCCGTGGCCCGAACTCATTATATCCCTGTAAAATTTACTAGCTTGGTATTGTTGCTGTGCTGGCCGTGCAGTATCTATGCTTAGACCCCGGCTGCACCTGTGCCTTGACGCTTGCGGATATGTTGTTATATCGCAACGCGCCCATCGGCCCATTTTGGCTGCTTTTCCTTGGGCGGGATGGCCCTATCCATACGGGCCTCGCTGGAGCTCTGGGATCCCGCGGGTATCCTCTTGCTCTTGGCTGCCTGGATCGGCCCAGGGGGGCTTTCAAGCTCGTCGCCGCCGCCGTCGTCGTCAGGTCGGGCATTATTTCTGGATTTCTGTGAGCTCGCCGGCTTCCTGTTGCTGTTGGCGGCTGGGTTCAGGGGCGGGAGGACCTCTAGCTCGTCGCTGTCGTCGCCATCGTGGCTGGAAGGCTGGGTGGCTGAGACTTGCTTCTCGCGGGGGGGGTTCAACGACGGCGGTTTTGATGCCTTGGCCGTGGAGCTTCGTCCGCTCGGCAGGCTTTTCCTGCTGGGATGGCCCTGGCCTGACCGTGGTGGTTGTTGGCGGTTGGGCTCGTCACCCTCGCGAGCGCCTCTGCTCCCGTTGAAGTCTGCGCTACCGCGTACGCCTTCGTCGCCCCGCCCAGTACCCTGTCGTCTTGGATGCGCCTCGCTCTTGCGAGGGTTCGGCGTCCTCCCTTGCTTGAACGCACTGCTTTCTTCCTTTTGCCAGTCCACGACCGCGCGCCCGAGGATGTACTTCAGCCTGTCAAAGGGTCCCTTTTTCGCAGCCCATGGGTGATGCTTGATGTGATCATCGCCGGCCACATCGTCGACCAGAGCCACAATGCCCCGCCGCACGTGCTCGCGGTATAGCTCGAGCTCTCTTGCGCTCTCTGCCGGCTCCTGGACAATCGGGCTGCCGGGCGGCGTGGCGACCCATCCAGCACGGACGCCGGGGCCCAGGCTGCGTCGTACGATCTCCAGGACGCCTCGCCAAAGACCGCTGCGGCTGAAGCGCTCGTCGTACTTGTCGTCAATGGCGTCGCGGCCTCCGTCTGGCAGAACTTCGAGCTCGGGGCCGCTTAAGCGCCCGAGCTCAGGCAATAAGCCTAGTGCGTGTTCGAGGATGTCCCGCTCCAGCTTGATGGCCAGTCGGGCGATTTCAGCGGCGTCATTGCTGCTGCCCCCATCCCTGAATGCCGGCTCCAGGTCCTTGCATAAAGGTGGCTTGTTGTTGGACGTACGTTTGGTGTCTGTTGGGCAGGGGTTAACCCAGGCCACGACGTGGCCCATGATCTGGCTGAGTGCCTTCCCGTTAGCCTTTTTAATCTCGAGCGTAGGCCTCAGCTGGTTAAACGGGGGACAGCCTGCTTTCTTGATGGCGTCTACCAGCTGCTCAAGCCGCTTGTCGCATAGCGAAGGCAGGGCGCTGGCCATCGCCTTGGTCTTCGTCTTCCCCCCAAGCGCGTTGAGGGCAGCGGCGGATGCATTGATCCTCTGCTGCAGGACGCGGTCGGCCGCGTCGGCCCCGTAGCCTTTGGGTAAAAGGTCCGCGAGGGCATCCCAGTCATCAAGGAGGATTTCTTCCGAGATAGTCCAGCCGCATGGGCGCAGCTCTAGGTCCAGCGAGCCTAGCGTCTCCAGCACTTGTTGGAAGCGCGATATCCAAAACTGCGATTTGCGTAGGTATCATGTAAGCCAGTACTCAACAATAATGTAATAATGGTAAACTAGGAAGACTAGTGAAACGTAATAATACTACCGTTGTTATTGACAGCGGCTATTGTATCAGAGGGGGCTAAGAGGGAAGGGGCCTAGCTTACATTATCGAGTCTGTGAGCTATCATATTAACCCACTTTGATGCATTGAATGTCTCCCTGCCGATGGTTGTCCGGCACCATAGCGTTGTAAAAGTGCGCCATTGCTTATTACGCATAATAATCGACATTCGCGTGGGGAGCTTGGTTGCTACCTCGCCGTCTAAGGAAAGGGCGGCTGCAAGTTTCTTTGTGATATCTTGAGAATTACCTTTCCCAAGGATATTCTCGCTGCCCTGGTTATCGCAAATAGACATGAGCTGTAGCCAGATTTGCCCATCTTGGTCCATAAGCTTAAGCTCTTGTCGATTCATACAGAGCTGGAGACGTATGTGATCTGGGAGTGTATCTGTGTGGAAATTAGTATATTGTAAATAATATGCTTTAGGGTAGGTTGCTTTTTGGATAATTACCACGGTTATAAATCTCGCAAGTCCACCATTTCTCGCTATTGCTGCCCTGGTCCAACACCTGCCGGGCTGCCCTTAGACGATGCTGACCGTCAAGCAGCTCTGCAACCTCATTGGTGACCTCAGCCCACTCACGAAAGTCAAGTGGCTCAAGCAGGGGGGTTCCTTGGCTGCTTGCCCGGATGCTCTCTGATGCATCAGCCGGGTCCCCTGGTAAGCCTGGGCTGTTGTCGCGAAGACGCGTCTGCATGGCGGTGACCGCGCTGGCGCTGCACGTGATCTTCATGTAGTTCTCTGGCTCAAGTCTGCCCATACCCCTATCACGGAAACTCTGACAAAGGCTGCTGAGGTGGCTCTCATCTACCCGCCTGTTTTTTCCAACCTTCCAACGCGAAGATAGGGCGTCAAGAGGAAATTTCGCAATGGCAAGCAAATGGCCTTTAGCGAGAGTTCGTGCCGATGCAAGCTCACCTACTGCGGTAGATGGTATATGATTAGACGAATGTAAAGCAGAGCTTCCTCGACGAGATCGCTTTACTGGACTGGCCCTCCCAGCAGGACTGGCAATCTGTGATCGTTTCATTATTACTTTTGAAAAACAAAATAAGAATGAAAAAAAGGTAAGGAGATTGATTATATTTACACATAATATTTATAAAGAATTAGGAAAAAAATTTTAAGCTAATTATTTAGAAGGTAAAATTTGGGTGGGGTTAGGGATTGGCAGCTAGCTTTTGCAAAATAACCAACAGGCTGCTTCCCCCGGGGGAAGAGGTCGAGCCAGCTTTTTCAAAATGACCAAGTGGCTGCTTCCCCCGGGGGAAGAGGTCGAGCCAGCTTTTGAAAATGGCCAACAGGCTGCTTCCCCCGGGGGAAGAGGTCGAGCCAGCTTTTTCAAAATGGCCAACAGGCTGCTTCCCCCGGGGGAAGAGCTTCATCAGCTTTTTGAAAATGGCCAACAGGCTGCTTCCCCCGGGGGAAGAGGTCGAGCCAGCTTTTTAAAAATGACCAAGTGACTGCTTCCCCCGGGGGAAGAGCTTCATTAGCTTTTTGAAAATGGCCAACAGGCTGCTTCCCCCGGGGGAAGAGGTCGAGCCAGCTTTTTCAAAATGACCAAGTGGCTGCTTCCCCCGGGGGAAGAGGTCGAGCCAGCTTTTTCAAAATGACCAACTGACTGCTTCCCCCGGGGGAAGAGGTCGAGCCAGCTTTTGAAAATGGCCAACAGGCTGCTTCCCCCGGGGGAAGAGCTTCATTAGCTTTTTGAAAATGG
>NW_026946456.1:0-66466 GCF_033847375.1 Trichoderma aggressivum f. europaeum | reverse complement strand
GGGGGGGCAGTTGCGCAAACAGAACCCGAGAAGCTGGATCCGAAGGCTGCTGCTCTTGACCGCTAGGCACATCACACCACTTACACACACTCTCCTCACACGAGCTTTGGGTAGCACCCACGAAGAGGGAAAAGATACGACATTGATGAACTCGGACAGGAACCACCGACCGCTTGGTCGATTTTGCCAGTCGCCCCCCCCAGAGCACCACGCTATACTGCGCAATGTGTAGCTCAACACTAGCTATCTTGTGGCGATTTTGAGCGTGACACAAAGAGCCCTCTGTTGCGCAAGACCCGGGTCAAGGGGAGAGAGAGGAAGGGGGAGACGACAGGGGGTAGCGAAGAAAAAGAGAAAAAAACGACGGTCCAAGAAAGGTTTGTAATCAAAAAAAAAAAAAAAACTTACCGGATGAAGCTCAACTCCTCCACCACCTTGGGAATGTTGAGAAACTGCAACTTGTCGCCGGCATCCTTGTGATGCGAGCTGGACATGAATACAGGGTTGGATGACTTGGCTGTCTTTGTGTGCTGCTTGTAAGAGTGCTCGTGGCCGTCCTTGTCGTCCTCGCCAATGTGCAACTCGGCCTTGACGACGGGCCGGAGAGCGCTCCTGTTGCGCGAAGTGTCTTCTTCGCCCTCCTCGAGCGGAATGTTGTGGCCGGCGAAGAAGGTGATGGAGAGGTCCAGCGTGTGCTTGGCGGCGTGGTCCAGCGTGACGCTGGCCTTGTCGGCGCCCTGGTACGCCGCGGGCTTGAGGACCCAGCCGTCCTCGCCGGCGAACATGGCCTCGTTGAGCATCATGCCCTCGTCCATGTTCTGCCAGTTCATGGCCACCATCTGCACGCCTCTTCGCCAAAAGAGGCTCGGGTCCGGGTTAGAGCTGTTGATCCTTCGGCCGGCAGGAAAGGCCCTCATGAAGAAGTTCTTGTTGTGCGTAAAGACCTCGCGCGGGAACTTGTCGTGCAGCTCCAGGATTCTGTCCTCGCTGATGGAGAAGATGTGGGTGGGCTGCTTCGCCTGAGGGGTGCTGAGGCTCTTGAACCGCTCGCTGCGGGTGTAGACGGCCAGGTCGCTCAGGGGCTTGCATATCGTCACCTTGCCGTTCTCATCCTGCTGAGGGAGGGCCCCGGCGGGGGAAGAAGCGGCTGCTCGGAGTCGAGGGGCGCGCTCATCGTCCGTGGTCGAGCCGTCGTCTTCTGTCTGCAAAACGGGCAAGGACGCAGTGACGTCTTGCGGGCCGTTGATCTTGGCGACTGCGCGCTTGACTTTGACCATGATTTTGCCCCGGAGGTCGTCCAACGTGGGTACCCTGAACTTGGGATCGCAGCCCTCGTAAGGCTGCTGGACAAGCATGTCATCCCAGACCTCCTTCATGATTGTCGCCATAACCTCTTGCTGGTTGTGATCCGCGTGGACCTCCAAGCTGATAATGATGGGCAGGTCATTGCCGTGGGCAAACGCATGGTCCTTGATCGTTTGGCACACCTCGCGGAATCCACAGGGAGTCGTAAATGTCCATCCGTGGGTGACGATGGGCTCTCCCCGGGGCAGAGACTGTCGAGTCCTTGACAAGCGGGGGACCTCCAACTTTTCGCTAGAGACGTTGGCCACCGGGGCAAGGTATACGTTGCTGGAACTGGATGAAGTGTCGTCGGTCATGGTTCTGCTGTGAGTGCTGGTGCTTCTTGAGCGTCCGCCGCTTGGGTTTCCGAGGTAGCCTTTGGCAGTGCCCTTGGCGGCTTCGAGCTTGTCTTCCATCTTCTCGATGACGGCAGCGGCCGCGTAGGGGAGAGAGCTACCGGATATGCCAGAAATGGCCCTCGAATGACCGTTTCCAGATGGGGATTTGGATTCGCCGCCGACCAGAAAATCGTCACCATTCCAGACGTCGATTTCGATACAACGACCGCCCCTCTTTAGGACATTCATGTACGCCTCTGGAGAAGTTTTTGAAGCCAATTGGTTGCCGCTGATGTAAGTATTATGACTGCTGTTGATGAAGTAGTTTGTGATGGGCTTCGAGTAGTCCTTTTCTGATGGTTTCCGGATGGCTTCCCAGCGATACTCGTGTGCCAAGACGTAGAGAAACTGTCCCAGAGTGTAGTTTTCTTTATCCAGCTGGACCATGGTTTCGCCCTGGATGTCGATGATGAATTTGATGAATGCTTCTTTCGATAGCTCAGGCTCGTCGCTTCGTAGGTCGTCGTATACTCTCTCCAGGATGGCAATCATTTCGGGCGTCATGGAATGCTCGCGTGTCAATGTGTTGCGGCGGGAAAGGGTCGGGTCGCCATCACCGAGCCGTATCGGGGAGATCATGGTGGCATTCCTGATCATTCTCTTGATGGCATCGAGACTCGGGTCGAAAATGGAAATGGTGCGAGTCCGCCGCGGCTTCTTCTCGTCCGACTTGGAACGACGGCGCTGTAGGTTTGGCCATGTGTTAGCGTGGTGGGTTGGTCTGCGCATGGCGCTGTAGATGGAGAAGGAGAGAGGATAGGAGTTGGTATATTAAGAAGGGAAAAGGGACGAGGAAAAGGAAAATTAAAGTCGGCTGGACACTTACAAAGAGCCCGCAGGTGAGAGACATGGTAGCTGGCTTGGCTGGGGGTGGGGAGGAGGACAAGGACGAGAAGCGAGATACTACCGCTGTCGTTGTCGCTGTCGTGGTGAGGAGCGCATGAGAGGCAAGCAAAGGCCAGCCGCTCTCGGAAAGCGGACGAGGAACCAGAGGCCGGGGCGAGAATGTGAACGGAATCAGAGGGTGAAGACGTCGGCGGAGGATGGCGTCGATATGGGGATTTCTTTTGGATTTCCGCCCTTGACGTGGGATAAGCTGCCCGGTTTCTGTCGTGTGTGTTCTCGCCTGTCGTTGTCTTATATAAGGGCGGGCTCTCGGTTCCCCGTTCTGGATCAGCTGTAGAACGGCGGAGATTATTATATTATTTGTGCATCTATCTTGTGCGAGGATACGCCAATCAGTCTGAACAGGCAAATATCGACGCAAGAATACAAGTTTCGAGAGAGCGGAAAGATGGAAGATGGAAGAGGGCGAGAGAGAGAAGCAAAACGAAACGAGCTGGTGAGAAGGAATCGGGTCAGCTTCTTAATTTAGGTGCCGCTACTAGCAAGCTCACTAGCAAGAGGTCTGGTGCTATTTCAGCTGCCAATGGTTCTCGTTTGGGTAAGCTAGCGGAGGGTCCCTTCTCGCTGTAACCCGAAGGGTACTTGTGCATGTGCAGCGAGTGGCAGCGGCGGCACTTGTCACTTTTTGTGCCGTACGAGTACCTACTCGTGCTGTACGAGAATTGCTGGTGCTGGTACTTGTACATGTAGCCTCTCCCCGGGGGAGTTTTTTACTGGGAAGTTGTTCCTGGGAGGGTCTTTTTTAGTGGAGCGACTCTGGATCCCAGGGCTTCCATGGATTGCAGTCAGTCATCAATTTGGCGCGGCACGGCAGAGAGAGAGAGAGAGAACTGGAGGCTGGAGGCTGGAGACTGGGCTTTGACTGGGCTCTCGGGGCGGCTCGACGGGGCGCACCGTGCGAGAGCGGCTTGCCTTTGCCTTGTTGAGCCTCAAGATTCGGGGTGTGCGGCGCTGTGGCGGGCGGGCAGGCGGGGAGGGCGCACAGTGCGACAGTGCGAGGATGTCTGGCCCTGTGCTGGCATTACAGGTACTAGGTAGGTATACCTGACTCGAGGGCATGGGCTTGTCTGGTGTCTTGCTTGTATGCATATCCACCTCGGTGTTTTGCTGCGTGCACAGCCTTGCTGCTGCTGCTGAGGGTCCAGTGGCAATCGCTTTACAAGTTCCCGCTCTCCGCGAATAGTCGTTTGCCGTCTGGTGGCATGCACATGTACGAGTAACCACAGGTGATGTATGTACAGAGTAGAGGTAGGGAGTACAGATATGGAGTGACAGATAGACGCCACATTCTATGGCGCTGTCCCCGTGGCCAGCCAGCCGGCCAGCCTGTGAGCAGGGAAGAGAGGCTTTGCCGTACGGAGTGCCTTTGCCGTACGGAGTGCCTTTGCCGTCTTGCAATGCGGTCGCCGGCGATTGGTGCGCTGGGTTGAGTGAGGCTGGCGGTAGCGGGCATGCCGTCCGTCGGATGCGAGCCACGGGATTGGAGGGGAGTGAGAAGGACAAGTAGGTAGAGTGGACAGGCAGGGTGACAGTGACAGTGACAGTGTCTGGCAGGGCTGGACGTGGAGTTGGTTGGTTGCCGTGTTTGGGCTTGGGCTTGATAGGGCGACAACGAGGATGGTTGTGTTTGATGGAGGACCCCGGCTTTCAATCTTGTTAGAATCTGTTTGGACAAGAGCACATAGTTGAGGGCGCTTGTTCCGGTATGGCTATACTCTTACTCCAGATAGGTACAGACGAGAGTTTGAACTTGGGCACCAAAAAGGTTACAAGAGGTTACAGTATACTGCCTGACTCCACGAGTCTTGACAAGCAGGGCTATCGGGGGAGGGATTCGCCCAATGCAACCCTTGCGATGCATGTGTGGTTGAGGCTAGGTTGCTTTGGACCGGTGCCAGCTGAAAAAAGATGGGTGGCCTGATGGCCTCGTAGGGCGGAGATAATGCCTTGGGCAGATTTTGGGGGAGATGGAGCATTCACTGCAGGTAATTGGTCGTGCTCGTCATTGTTTCATGGTCAAGTACCTGTATTCAGAGAGGCTTCGCTAATTCTAGGCACTCACTCAGGAGATGTTGGTCAATGTCAATCACGAGTAATCCATTGGGTGGCCGTCAACATCATCAGTCAGTCAATCAATCAATCAATCAATCAATGACACAGTTCAGAAATCAAATTTTTAAGGTTGTCCAAGCCTCCCAGCGCTGCGGCTCGGGGCGTGGCACCGTTGCTGGTGCTGGTGCTGGTGCTGGTGCTGGTGCTGGGGCTGGGGCTGGTGGGGTCTGCGCCAGTGAGGTCATGCACTGTGAATAGCGCCATCTTCGCTTCCTCTCTCTCTCTTCTGCCTCTCTCCCTCTCTCTCTGCCTCTGCCACTTCCGCGGCTTCAAACCATCCATTCCCATCCCATCCTTCATTCGCGTGCTTTCTTTCTTATGCCGGTTATGCTTTGGTCCTGCCGAGCCGAGAGAACCAGCGAGACACGACCGACCGAGCTCAGCCACCGTCTCACGCCGTATCGTATCAGCAGCCTCTTCGTCTGAGCGCCGGTCTGCCCAAACGGGCGTCCACCACAAAGGCAAAAGGCTCGCCTTGAAGGATCCCGGCGGGGCGCGGCCTGCAATCGAAAAAGCACGCACCCGCCAAGATGGGTGACCGGCATGAGGCGCAGGTCAGATCGTGGGGGTTTGGCAACGTCTTTACCTGGAGTGATGGCCCGTAAGTTCGAATCAGAGCGTCCGATTCTTTTTGCATGCCGTGCCTTTGGTCGTCGTGACTGGTTGATACGCGTATTGGCCATCTATCTAGCGCTTGTAATAGTACTACTACCAAGGTGAACAGTCTGCTGCACATGGTCAAGTGTCTTCTATCATTCGTCTTCGGGCGTTCTCCTCTATAATACGTACCGCTGAGGTGCTGAATCATGTGTGATGATGATCAGTAGCAGCCTCGTCTTCTCCCTTCATTCTCTGCCGTTCGGGCTCTGCGGAAAGCATCGCCAGCAGATCAATGGTGGCTGTGTGCTTCGGTCGCTAATGCGCTGCTGCAGAAACTCTCACTACCCTCCCCACTCGCACGGCGGGCTGACAACGCATCTGATTGTCGACGGCGAGATGACACTGTGGTATCCTAACGAGGCGGATCGGGAAAAGACGACGTACGGCGTCGGCTCCAGGGTGGACGTGGAGGCTGGGCGAGTGCATGAGGTTTGGATTGGGAGCCAAGGTTGTACGTACGTGATTGGAGAATGAGAGAGTGAGCTTCGGTGTCTTGGAGGGGCATCGAGCGTTGCAACGCCACCAATTCAGCCTGGGCGTGCAAGATTTGAGACATGCAGATGATTTAGTCCCATTTACGAATGCCGTCGTCACCGTGGGAGTTGGGATGATACAACAGCTGCTGAATGAAGAGGTCAATATAGCATTGGAAAGCTGCTCCGCATTGTATGCTCACTCACTCACTCTCACTTACATGCCTTGGGCGAATCTACCTTTAATTATTAAAATCACAATATATTACGAACGATATGGAGCCAGAAACGAGAGAAAGTCAACACCTGTCATCCAATTAATAATGGAAATGTAAAATCATAGCATCACGTCAGAGGTCAAAGAATAAAGTGTCAACGTGCATATAGTAAAAAGGAAGAGAGAGGAGGAAAAAAAAAAGGCATGCCTCCAAACTCTCACGATGGTCTAGGGTAACTCTAATATGAGACATGAATGTTTACCACTTTCGAGTTGGTGCAGACCATGGCAAACGTCACCTCAGCCAACTAATTTCCCTCGGCATCGGCAGTCTCTCTCTCCGCGCGTGCCGTCCAGCGAATGATGCAATGCTACCTTACAGTACTCGTACAGCATTTCCACTGTCAATGGGGGACCATGTCTCTGGGCGGAACCGAGATTTCGCTTGCTAGGGCTCCGGTCAGCACGATCCCATTGATGCTTTTTTGCTTCCTTTTTTTTTTGGCATGTGGGCGGGAGTCAGCAGAATGGATTCGATTTGCCCGCAGGTTTGTCATCGGATGATTTCTAGATGAGACTTCGCTAATGCAATATTGGCTCATTGGGTCCAGCCTCTTTAGACCAGCCATTGATCCGTCTTAACAACTCCTGCTACCTTGGCTAGTTACTGTACTAGCACGTCGTATCGTACGAATACCTACTCGTACAGCATAGAGTTTAATAGGTAGTAAGTAGCTCCAGTGATGGAGACGAGCACCAGAGATTGCTTGTGCTGTACCTTTACCTGTAACCGCCTGATGCAACAGCTAGTAGGGAATGCTTCGTATACTCGATATTGCAGGTAGCAGCAGCGAAAGGGGGAGGCTTAGTCATCGGCCTGCTCATTTCTTTGCCCTCCACTGCCATTGTGACTTTGCCATGGAATGCCGCCTGCGGTGTCTGTTCTGTCTGAAATTAGAAGCACCTCGTCGTCCTCGCCGGATCTTGCTGAGGGGCTCCGGTAATTATCGCTAGATCGTGCTGGGATCCGTTTGTAATGAGAAGCTCCCCACACGCCATGCAGGCCAGATGGAGATCTTGCACCGCCGTGCCCGCAGAGGTCGCCGGTCTTGCAGCATCCGAGGATCCGTCGTTGACGTTAGTTAGCGCTGGTTCATTGATTGACTGGCGATGTGGACTCGATTGATCGTCGATTGAAATTGAGTGTCTGGCAACTGGTTGGCTGGGCTGCGGACGCGACGTGGCAGTTTTCGACAGATGGAACCAAGCCAAACGGGACAGGACAGACGGACGGACAGACAGACAGCCAGCCAACCAGCCTCGACAACGACAACCAGACAGGACAAAACAGGTAGGCGATGATGTGATATATTTTCTTCTCCCGCTGCAAATCCGGATTTCGGCCTCGAATGCCATGGGCTGACTCTCCCTCTTAGCTATCGAGCGCGCTAGACCAGCTAGCCCCGAATCTTGCTCTCCAGCTGGCCACGACAAAACCCAACCGTCGGCGAATAGGAGAAAGATGCTCCGAGCTTTCAGCTGCCAAGGTTTTCGCAATTGATGGGTCTTTCCACGATGCTTCTTTTCGTCTTCGTCGTCTCACCCCATGGTTGACAGAGGAGGTGCTCCCGTGCTCCGTAGAAGAAGAGAAGAACAGAACAGAACAGAACAGAACAGAACAGAACAGAACAGAACAGAACAGAACAATGGAACAGACGAGAGACAGGACTGGATGCTCCGGCGGCATTCCCTGGTGGACACCGGCTAATCCAATCTGCTTTGTCTCAGACATGCAGAGTGACGAACTCTGGGCTGTAATGCGACCAACCAGGCAATCTCACAGGGGTAGCTTCGGTTGCAATTTGGGCTCCCCTGTCATCGTCGACCAGGAAGCGGCCTCAATTCCATCAGCGGCGTGCGAGAATTGTGGAGCGCCGCAGCGCATATACGATAGCCTAGCCGCTTGTTGGAATTGCTGTGGGAGATGATGTGCGAAGGCCATCGTCAGGCCCTGGTGTCGCGATATTTTGGCTGCTTGGATTGTTTATGCGGCCTTGCAGACTTCTTTTTCGCATCGACCCAGCTGCTCTCCAACGCGCCATTCCTCTGCCCAACAGACTCCCTTTCAACCTGATTCCCATTGATATTTCTGTCAGACGAAAATACTGACGCCGGAACCGGATTCGAGGCGCAACGGCGTCGGCTTAGAACATACATTCGGAGGTGGCGCTCTGGTCAAAAGCTTCACCCCTCTCTCCACGATTTAAGCATCACGGTGCGATTTGCCGCCTCGGTTCTGGGAGGCGAAGACGGAAGGGAGAAAAAGAGAGAGAGAAAAAAAGAAAAAAACTATATACCCGACTGCGCTACGCCCTCATCGAAACCTTTTTTTTTTGTTTCTCATGCTCTGCATACATTATTACCATTTTTTTCGCCTTTAACTTGCGACTTGACGTTGAGCTCTCTTACAATTCTCCTACAAATTCCCCTGTCGAGTACCCCGTACATCCCCATGTTTTGAATTCTGCGCCCACGTTTGGAGAGACATGGCGACGGCTGCATTCCACACCTGAGCATCTCACACAGCTGGCCTGGTTGTGGTTTCCCTCGACCCTCCCCCGCGATTCTCGCTCATCCTCCGAAAACATCACTCTCTTTCCCCTCTCTTCCTTTCTTCTAAATACCCACCGGGGCGATCTACTTGATGGGGAATACACCGTCGTCAGAGGCGCCTCGGAAGCCTACTCAGAAGCTGTCTAAACCTCGAGCGGCTAGCCATGGAGCAATGCCGAGGCCGCAGAATCCCACGGGAGCAGCTGCGTCAAGCAGCACCCGTATCTCGGAATCATACCTTGCGGCGTCTATGCCATTCTCCTCGAGGGATTCGCAATGTGGCAGCGATGTAGCACGGGAGCCTTATATCGAGAGGCTGTATGAGCCCTCCAGACGGCTGTCTCGGCGAGAGTCTGATTATATGCGGAGTCCCGTTCTACCAGAATCTCCCGTAACAGACACGAGATCGCACTCAATGTATGCAAACTCGACGGCAAGCAGCCAGATGCGCAGGACGAGCTCCGTAATGCACAGCAATGCTGAACGGCCTCTTACACGGACGCAAAGGTCTGTTTATGTGTTGGCTTCCTTCAATTGGTCTTGTGAAACTGACGGAAAACTAGCTGGCATGGCAATCGCTTGGAAAGAGGTTCGTCGCTGCAATCTGAATTGCTGCAATTTTACGCTTCTCAGCAGCTGCCTCGGTCAAGCTCAGAATTCTTGCAAGAGCTCCAGGTGGCCGCCATGAGCAGCCAATCTGGAACGCGCCAGAACCAGAGCCGGAGGCAGAGTCATAGCCACAGCTACCACCAAGAACGGCGAGCTTCCACCATTGCGGGCGCCTCACTTGCGAGAACAACCTCGGACCTGTCAATCTACGCTCCAGTACGTCGGCGATCTGTTATTCAGACGCCTGGCGTCGCTACGCGGCCAAGGCGAGAAGATGGGCTCTCGATTCCAGATAGGTCAAGTTCTCGGAAGAGCCAGCCAGTTTTTGGAGATGGTCAATATTCATTCAACTCTAGCACTAGAGCGCCGAGGCACCTTTCCATGCCCCCCATGTCCATACCTCCTATGTCGGTAGGATTTGCGCCACTGGAGCGGGCTGTCACTCCGTGCGAGTCGGATTATAAGCAGCTCGGGGGTATTAAATTTGGTTCCTTGAAGATTATGAACGGAACTCCCCCTTCAAGCCCACCAGACAAAGTCAACCAGCAGCAAATTGCATCAAGCACCGAGCCGCCGCCTGAGGATTCAGGACTTGAACTGAACATGGCGCGCCGCAAAAATCAACACATCGTCATTGGCTCAGGAGCGGAGTCTCGAGCTTTGGCCTCCATCTCCGGTTTCAACTTGAACGAAAGGGGCCCCCAACCGTCAAGCCAGAAAGCAAAGCCGTCTGTGGATGACTTGATGCCCAGTCCGCTGTCAAAAGTCCCCAGTCCTCTCTTGGGCTATTCCGACGCTGAAGATAACGAAGGAGGCTCTGGTGGCAAGGCTATCGGGGTTTGGAGATCCAACAGTGACTTCAGTTCGACGGCGTCATCTGTATCTTCGCACCGGGCATCTTCTAAAGCGGATAGTGGCTACAGCTCCAATGCCTCGGAACGCTCATTCCCGAGCTCGAAAAGTATCGATGACAACAGCTATATTCGCCAGAACCAAACACGACGACCAACTTTGGAACAGCTGACAATGTCACACATGATTACTGTTGATGGAATTGATAAACACAGCAGGCTATATAAGCCTTTTGTCCGCTTAGAACGGGAAAGAGAGAGAAACACTGTCCTAGTAAATGGCACGGCGAAAGAAGCCGTCGAATCTGTTTCCCTCTTTACAAAGTCGAGAACAAAACGCCATGAAAAACACAATAACCCAGCCTTGGCATCTCGTTCAGCTTCGCGCAAGATGGACGCCAGCAGCGCAACCCTCAACACCATCATGAGCGTTGACAACCTGGTTTCCCCTGAAAACACTGCGCATGTTCACAGCGTCATCGAAGCGGGTACTGATTCGGATGGGTCTAAATTGCTGAAAAAGCGCCGTTCGCTTCGACAAGTTGCTGAAGCCGCGACATCAAGAATGAGCTTGACCCGTAGGAAGTCTGCTGCAGGGAACATTGGTTCTGCGAGCAAGGTCGACACGGAAAAGAGAAAACGGGCCATTTCCCTCGTAAACTCTGCGACGGCGAGTAACAACAGCTTACACGCTCACTCAGCGTCAGCGACTACCCATTCATCTGATCAGCAGGCGAGAAGATCTTCTCTTAAAGACCGATCATCAGCACCAGAACTACGGGTTACGATACCGGACAATAAGGCTCTCAACAAGGGCACAGGAAACCGCGCTTCCTACTCAACCATTGGGACACCGTCACCAAGGACTCCACGACCCCGTGGCATCATGGACTCTGGTGTTCCACCACCCATCCCGCCACAATTCAGAGAGCCGGGTTTTGGCTCGTCTCCAAACAGCTCATCTGGCTGGCCGCTTGCTCAACCTCATCGTTCCTGGAATGGAGCCCAGGCACAGCGAAGGAAAGCTGAAGAGGTGCAAGCCGTCCGGCGCAGCGGGCATGGTTTGCTGGATAGTCCCATTTCTCCGAGACATAATCAGCCTACGCGCGGCATTCCCCCGACATATAGGGGAGTTCGAATCTAAACTGTCTTACGACAGGTAGCAACATGGTATTGATAATTTTCGACCCCATCTGGAATTTTCCTTGAGTACTTGAAGCATCTATCTTTATATCTTTCAGACTCTCATTACCGAAACAGGCCGTTGTTGTTCTTACACGTACATATACTACCATTTGTTTTATTTCTCGCATTCGCTCACGGTATTGATATACTTGTCGACTGTTGGTTCTTAATATCACACATACTCGTCCTCTTCAAGACGACAGATCCTCTCTTTTTTGGTCGTTTCATCTGCGGGCACAGAGACCTATTCTTTTTTCCCCCTTTCTCTCGCTGCCTGTTTCTCCTCATCACAAAGTCGTATTTCTTCTTCTTCTCTATATTTGCCATTTTGGCGGGCATTTCTATTACGTCCATAGCCACGCGCCCTTGTACATTAATTCAAGCATTGCCTTTTGGGACTCAAACACACGAGATTTTTCGATACCCTTTCTTTTGTGGGCTATCTTGCATATTTTTGTATTCGAGAAAAGAAAAAATTATTGGGAAAAATTTTACGGGGCAAATACGCGGTGGAGGGATACTTTTTGACATTTACTTTGCGCGCAGTCTGGGCACCGTTAGGGACGCTGGACATTGTATTATTAGAAGCTCGAATTTAACATGACTTGATGATCTTTCTTCAATTGTGAGAAACCTAGTCTTGGGAAGCAAGTAAATACTCAGTATGCTCCGTATCTCTTCTTGTATGCCGGCCCCTCGACTAGTTCTACCTTGCTCCTGCTCGTGAGGATCGGCGATCGGCTCTTGAGTTTCAGCCCTGGGACTTTGGCACCGTGGCTTTCCAGTGCCCAGAGCGCAATGCCGATCCAGTTATCACCATTGTAGTTGAGGATGCCCTCCGGGACGGGAAATTCGGTCTGAGGGCCAACATTGCTCACGTACTTACCGTATTGGAAGCCGTTGACGTACAACAAAGCCCGATATGGTGCGGCACTGGTGGTGTTGTCAAAGACAAAGGATAGCGGAACGTCATATTTGTCGGCGGGGATGTCGAGATGTAACTTGGCAGTGTAATAGGCAATGCCGGCGTGAGGAATACCGTTGTACGGAGAGCCGCGGGAGAAGGCGTGAAGCGGAGGGGACGGGAGGTGGAATCCCTGCCGCTCGAAGTAGAGGCCACCTTCGTTGAGAGGACCACGGAAAATATCGCGGTAGTCCTCACCACCGAGATTACCGGTGAGTTTCCAGGGGGAGATGGGTACGTGAGTACCCTTGGAGGAGGTGAGGGCGTAGTCGATGATGCCGCGGGGGGATTTCATGCCATCGAGGCCAATGTCCCAGTTCTCATGGAGACCCGTGGAGTCGACAACGATGGTGAGGGTATAGCGCCGACCGCGAACGAGGTGATGGAGCTCATAGGAGGAGTTGGCGCTTTCTGCGGCGTCAAAGCCCTTGAATGAGCCGATAAACCGGTCGTTGAGCCACACGGAGCTTGCAAAGGCGGATCCTCCTTGGGTGGTGAGGGAAAGCTGCTGCTGAGCGGTGGACGCTGTGAAGCGGCCGCGGAAGAGGAGCGTTCCGGTGTTGAAGCCGTAGTCTGAGCCGTATAGCGACACGGGTGTCTTGAGAGGTGCGATGGAGTTGTTGGACGTTTTGTGGTTGGCAACCTGCCAGTGGGAATCATCGTAGTTGCTGTGAATTTCCGGAAGAGAGTCTAAGTGGTACCATGTAAGTGATGATAGCTCCGGGACCTGGACATCTGGAAGCTCAATGGTTGGGTTGGTGATCCAGTCTCCGAGTTCTGAAACTGTGTAGTCTAGCTCTTCTCCATTAACGACAAGCTGAGAAACACCCTGTGGGATGCCGATGATTTCTAGCGGTGTTGTAACGTTGAAATCTGCCTGCAAGGAGAGAGCTGAGCCTTGAATCGCTACGGAGCGAACAAGGTAGCCCCCATTTACAATGACAGCAGCGGGATTCATCAAAGAGCTGCCGTAGGCGGGCTGGTTGCCGCTTCCTGGGAGAGTGGGAACCCAATAGTTGTATGCAGAGTTACGATCTACAGCCGGCAGTCAGCGTTTATTTCGGAATACGAGACACAACGAGTGCTATTGCGGGGCTTGACACTTACCAACCATGTGGATGACCAAATCACCCAGCTGGATAATTTGCCTGGAGGGGGAAGCCATCCACTGAAGAACAAGAGTCAAATCCTTGGCAGTGTGGATGGTAACACCGCTTCCTTCAATCTTGTTGACTTTTGTGGCTTTCGTGCCAGCAAAGGGATTCTTGACAGCGTATTCGTGCAGCTCATCTGCGCCGCCGTAAAGAACCAGAACTGTCTTATCGGCAAATGTTTTCCATGTAAATATCTCTGCAGTTGAATACAGCAGTGTATAGTTTCCTACGGGGTAATCGGTGACGTGAAACTTGGAGTCTCGACCATTTAGAGTAAGTGAGCCGCCTTGCTGAGGGATGGTGATTTCCCCATCAGAAGTCGGTAACTTGACCGTATACGACGTCGATTCTGTACTCGAGTAGTTTGCATGGCGTACCACAAAGAAATTGCCGCTCTCTTCTGCCAAGAGTGGCGTTATCGCAATGTCTTGGTTGTCGCTATATACACCTGTTGTTACGTTGCCCGGAGTAGTGGTCATATATCCAGGGGAGACTTCTAGGAACTGGCCTTGCAATTTCAGCTCTGAATACTTTTCTCTGTCGACGGTTCTGTCCTCTCTGATACTCTATCAATCAATCAGTATTCGGTCATTTTGAAGCTAGGGCGTCTTTTAACACTAACAGATCCGTAGTCATATGATGTATAACCACCAGGGTGGCCGAGATTGCCCCAGTTGGTGCCGCCAAATATCTGGATTGATAGTGTCAATACCATCTTCGCTTACCTTATATGTAGTGTCATGTGCTGATGGGAGAGTACGTACCATGTATAGGTTGAATATGGTCACACCAGCTGCATAATTATTCTTATAAAATACTCTCTCAAACTCATGGTTAACCAAAACAGAGCATTGTTCGAAGCCCCATCCACCGAACGGATCAAAGGAACCGCCTTGGAACTGTCTTGAGTGTTAGATGGTACTAAAAAGGACAGTGAACAACAAAGCAAACAATACCTACCTCGACAAGAGAAAACGGTGTATTTGGGCTCATACTGAGGTGCTGCGAATGATATGTAGTAGGCAGCCCGTTTTCTGGCCAGGTATAAGGATGGGCCTATTCAGGTTGGTTAGTAACAATCCTTCACATTGGAGACGATTCCCTCGACATACGCAATCAAAACCAACGGGATAAGCATCATGGCCCTACAATGAGTTAGCATATTGCCTTCGAAGTCACATTCCACGGGAAGATATACGTAGATATCTACAGATCCAAGGCCTGTACCAGGGGCGCTTGTGCCGCCGGGAAAAGCATCATTGTTGATTAAGGGGACAACAATGCCAGCACTTCGCGCCTGGTCAATAACGTATTGGAAATACGGTTTGTTAGGAAACAGAACACCCGCATTGCCGGCGCTATACTCGTTCTCTGGCTGATACAGAATCACGGGCCCTCCGTTTGTGATTTGCGCCTTTGCAATGATCGAGGCGATGTGTTCCATGTAACTACACATAATGCCTATTAGCCGAAAAAAAGAAGATAGTCGTCTCTAGAAATCAGTTGAACTCACTTGTCTGTGGCATGTAGATAATCAGGAGCATCAGTTCTAAGAATGCCCTTGACCCTCTGCAGCCAGCCGGGAAATCCGCCTCCTGACACTTCGGCATTAATATAAGGCCCCGGGCGAGCCAGCAAATAAATGCCAGCTTTGGTAGCAGCTTCAAAGAAAGGCTCCAGGTCAAAGATGCCATCGGCACGAAACTTGCCCGGCTTGCCTTCCAAAAGCGCCCAATCCACATAAAACGATACCGTGTTAAATCCAAGTGCCTTGATCTTCTGAAACAAGTCAAAATACAGAGACGGCACGGGTAGACGAAAAGGGTGAACTTCGCCGGAGAAGATCATGACACGCTCCCCATGGACATAAAGAGAGTATTCGTCCCATGTGACAATATCCTGAAGCTTCTCATTTCTGCTGTCGAGCACAATCTCACGAGGTCGGCCACCAGGGATGCCGACTCTCGAGGCATTGATGCCCGTGAGCAGCAGCGCAAACGCCGACAACAGAGAGTCCGGCTTCATTATTCCGATTTTATTCTCCTGATTCCCTTTCTCTCTTTGCGTCCTCGATGGACAACATACCCAGAACCCCGATTGGACCGCGGGGGCGGGCAATTTATGCTTTTCTTCAACCCAAATCAACCATGCCAATCACATCTGATCTGAGGGGTTCGGGACAAAACCGAAGCCTTGGGGTTTCACCGCATGGTAGCAGCGTTGCTCTCATAGTAAAACCCCGTGTTAGCCAGTGCTCCATTCGATGATAGACGTGGTGATGGACTAAACGAGATGAGATTTAGATCGCGGGGTCGGAGGTGAGCGTGTGCCGTCATTGGAGCGCGTACTCGGGATTGCAGCTGATTTTTGCCTATAACAAGAATCAGGCGGTTCGTTGGATCATTGTTCCGAAATGTCGTGGAATAATTCCTTGGACATCTTCCCACGGGCTTGGTCATCACGAAGGATCGCCAGGTTTTCGACTGACCGAATTGAATCAACTTCATTCTCTAAACGAGGGTACATATCATGTGATGTTTCTACAGCACGAAAGCGGCAGCTGCTGGTCGTGACTCCCCGTGACAATTGCTTGTATCAGGTACTCTCGTTACCGAGGAAAAGAAGCACCTCTACGCAATGGACTTTCCCTCGCCTTTCTTCCTTTCTTCTGGAGTAATTTTGATGCATTTCCACTTGCATTCAACTCTTCTAAAAGTGTCGATCAAGTGCCGAAATCCGCCAAAGTCCGCCATTGAAGATGATTGCTGCTTCTCTTTGTTCTGGGTTGCAAATCCTCCTGACGTCATGACTGTCTCTCATTGTCTCATCCGAAATAGGCGGCCCGCGGATACAAGATACAACCTCCTATTTCCCGCCTGGGTTCTTGAGCTGCCATTTAGTGCACCGGCCAAAAAAAAAAAGCAGCACTAGAAGGAGCTTCTTTTTAGGGCATTGGAGACTAGCAAACTCAATTGAGTGCTACTATACCCTCCTTGGATCTAACGTAGCGCCAGAGCTATATATCGTATTGACCTCTATTAGGTCATGCATATGATGGGTTTCTTTAGATATCAACCTTGTCCATCTCATCAATCTTCATTGCCCATCACTTTCGCCTTCCTGTTCTGGGCCATGACAGTTTCACTGGAGTGGTCAGCGTGAAACAACCTGACTGGATACATGTACATGTAATAAACTTGGCAGTATTTAGACTGAACCTTTCATCCCTGTCTTATGCTGGCTACAGTTCCGTGCTCAGCTAGGGCCGTAATCAACGTCAAGGGCAAAGGGCAAATTACAAACCGGCTCCTCTCTCTTGTTTTTCTTCTTCTTGGTTCTAAAAAAGCAAAATCATCCTTGATGATATAATTGACACGAGTGTTGTCAAGCGATGCATAAACAAGGCTCGTCATAACTCGGAGCTATACCGAACTTCTGTCGATCGGAGAGACGCCAAGCTACCTAAGGTAGCCGGACAAGAAAGACGTGGCTGTGCAGTATGATTACCTGCCTGCACTCCGTCCACGTTCCGTTCCTTGATCGAATCTTGTGGCTACTTGCGGCCTCGCTCCCTGGGCTGTGTTGAATTTGTCCGGGACTTAATCTGCACAATTGCTTCTTGGCAGATGGCGCACTGTGCTGGGGAATACGTAGTGCGTGCGGGAGCTGCAAGAGGCCTGGCGAGTCGTACGAGTACAGCGGCATGTCTTGCCAATGAACCTGCGCAGCTTGCGGGTAGTGCAACCGAGCATTGGTCCAGCTGCAGCACTCAGGAGAGGCAGCGTGCAGAGGCTTGCGACGATTGTCACACTGACTCGGCATTCGATGAAACCCTGGGGATCATTGGGCAGGAGAGCGACGTGTCACGGGCCGGGCGGGTATCGGGAGAGACGACGAGAAGAGACGACAGGCCATGGGCGTCAACACGTTCGTGAGGGCGCCAAAGCACGAGGCCATTCGGAGTGCCATTGGATCCATACGGGGTCGTCCGGAGAGCACGGCGTTTAGTCGCCTGGGTACAGCATGTTGCGCTGCGATACAAACACCAGACAGCATCCATCCAATGCAAGCAAGCAGGCATTTTGTGCAGATCCATGACAGGCACAGTGTGTGAGCTACCACCACTCCAATCCAATCCAGGCATTGGCCACTTCTGTATCGGCGGTGCTTGCAATTTCACGTTTGCCCGGTCAATCAGGCCCAAGAACCGTCGATTTGCTGCTTCTTGCGCACGTCCAGTCCAAGTGTTTTGGACATGCATAACCGTAGCTCTGTGCGAAGCAGAGGATAAGACAGCTGAGCTAATTATAGCTCGCGCTAGAAGCAACACAGACGGCTAGCGATTGCTCACGTCTCCGGCAAATGAGATGTGATTCATGGTGGCCTGCCCACGAGCTGCTCTGGCCTGACTGATATCGATGCTATCGCTACTGTAAATCCATGGCCAAGAAATCCATCAACTCTTCTCTTATTTTCCAGGCAGCGTACTGTACCTAACAGACATATTGCAGGCAAGTCGCGTGACGGACAGCTGCTCAAAGACCCTGAAACCGAGAGCGCAGACCACGTCCGCAGCACCGTAAGAGGCCACCCGTCTCGCACTGGCTGGCGCAGGTCCACAGGGCAGAAGATGGCGGAGGCGCAGGCCGCTACAGCGAGCTAGGCGGCCTGCCCCGAGAGCCCTAGTCCTGACATGGCCTGCGCAACAAAGCGTCGGGTCGTTTCTGCCATCCGCGCACAGTGCGCCAAGTGCCTGGCTTTGTGGCGCTGCGTTGGTGGGATTTGGGGGGTTCCTTTTCCCGCTGGCCGGAACTGAATACGAGCTCTCGCCGTTTGTCAAACCCTGTCACCTCAATATTAAAACACTCTCGTTTTATCCTCACTTCTCAGTCATTCTCCTTTTCGTCCCTCGTTTTGACGCTTTTACACACCCGGAACAAGGCCTTTTAGGTCATCGCTTCATTTCGCATATCGGCGCCATTCGTTCTTTCTACCTACCAACCTACAAACGCATCTTATTTCCTTTCCTTCTTACTCTTTTCGTCCGGCCATTCGCTCTCTTTTCCTGGCCTCATTCACCGGGAGCTTTCTGACAGCAACACGCCCGTCTAGCCTGCCGCCTTGTCCATCAAAAGACAAAGAGCCAGGAGGGGAGAACCCCAGCATCGCGTCTACCAGCCCTGCTGCTTCGACTCGACTCAACCATCTCATCCATTTCGACGACGTCCAAGGCAAGCTCCGACGAATCCGACTAACCAGAGCCTCGAGCCTTTGCTCTGCGTCAACCTGAACTCAGACTTCTCCTTCGTCTATTCTTACGTTCCGAAATATTCACCATGTATTCTTCAAGGCTTGTCCAGGTGCTGGTCGTGGTGGTGTCCATCCTCTGCATGGCGCAGGCCACCTGGTGGGATAATCAAAGAGTTCACCACCGAGGATTAATTCGACGAGCGGATTCCCTTTCCGGTGCTCTGAATGACTTGACCGGCTCTCCAAGTCCGAGCAGCCCACCTCCATCATCTTCGACTCCAGCGCCGCCAGCGCCGCCACCGACCCAAAGCTCCAGCTCTACGCCTGCTGATTCTGATTCCACGTCCTCTGACGAGGGACAATCAAGCACCTCTGCACCTCCGTCTTCTACTCCACCCCCGGACTCATCTTCAACGTCAACTCCTGCCCCTGGTGGTACTACCAGCTCTCCTTCTTCCACCTCGGCGGGCTCTACCACTGCCGGTCCTGAGTCGACCACACCTTCCGCCTCTGCTCCATCCACGACGCCTCCCCCCGAAAGCACCTCGTCTTCTAGCGACAAGGAAAGCAGCGACAACAAGACTACCGATGGAGGAGACGACAAGGATGCATCTTCTGATAAGCCGCAACAGCAAACTACCTATGTCTCAACCAAGATCGAAGTTGTTATCAAGACCAACTCTGATGGCTCCAAGCAAACCCAAACCACCACGACAATGACCACCGAGACAGCAGCCCTCAACGCCGATAACTCTAAACCTACCGGCATGTCGGTTCAGACTCGTAACACCATCATCGGTGTCTGTGTCGGCATTGGCGGTGCCATTATCCTCGGCACCGGCATCCTGTTCGCCTTCCGAGTCTGGGGCCGCAAGAAGCATGCCGAGGAAGCCGATGGCCTCATGGCTTACAACGCCGACATCGTTGCCGCCGAGAAGTCTCCCCGAGGTAGTTCGTCGGGTGGACAGCGGAATCCGTTCCAGTCGACGCTGGAGAACTATCACCAGCCAGTAAATGCGTCGGCCAACTTTTAAGGTTTTTCTTTGGGCGGTGAGATTTTTCTTTTTGCAGCTGTTGCGGCATGCGGATATGGTCCACCCCAAGGCATGGGTTACGAAGTATGTCGAAAAGACTTGACAGGCGATGCGGCAGACTTTTGGAAGAGGGCGAGGAGAAAAAAAAGAGAAGAATTCTGAGCGAGGCTACTGCATAGCGAGCCCTTTTTATTTTCTGTTGCTTTGCATATAGAATTGATACTGTTTATAGGGAAAGAAAGCGTGATACCTAACTAATTACTTGGAACACTGAATATACACATATTTTTTTACGTCTCATGGTCTCGTGTCCAGCTTTCTCGTTCTGTTTCATTGTTTGAAGGTCTAAATGATAGCCAGTCATGGGTCTAGAAGAGCTGTTGTAATCATGCTACGACATTGTCGCAGCTGTCTCTCCCTTGGAATGTCTGAAGCACAATGGCTACGTGGAGTTGATTCTATTAGCATTTGCTTTTCTCATAATGGGCAAAGGTCTTGCTCAGATCTTTGGGTGCATTGTTTCTAGAGACATTTCGCCCTAACCTGGCCTGGCAAGCTCATGACGTGTTTCCCTTGCGGCGATCGAGTGGGTGATCTCATCCACAGACCTACCTTGGTCTCTCTCCCTCTCTTGCGTCCTCTTTGGTGCTGAGGCTCCGGAGCAGGCGTCAGCACGGGATACTGCTACCCAACTTGCCAACCACGATACCCAAGGCAAACACAATGAATGCATATGGAGGCTCGGCAAAGGGCCTTTTCGTCCTGCCTTCTCTTTTGCTTCGAAAACAACAAGCTGCAGCCCTGGACACATATCCCTGGCCAGATGCCGCGTCTCTCTCTGTCTCGCTCAGGCCCAGCCAATGGCGCAGCTCCAACTGGACAATGCAATGCAGGACTAGCCGCCGTGATGCATCGCGAGCGCGTCGCATCAAAGTGGGCTGCATTTCGGGCAGCCGTACAGGTAGTAATGCTGTCTCTTTTCCACACGCCCTCTATTTACGGCGGCACACTTGGCACACGCTGGGGGGGAGGACAGTTTCGCTGTCAATTTTCATCTTTTCTTGTTTTCGTTTTAGCATCTTTGTCTGCTCATTAAATGGGCGCAGGGATATTCCCAAGAGGTGGTTTGCGCTAAGGTCAATCTAAAGATTTCCCCCATGCTCCGCAAAAAAACTCTTGGGGATTTTCCCTTGCCTGGGTGTGGCACGAAACTTCCGTGACGGTGGCTCGTTTTTTTCTTGTATGCTGTCAATACTGTAGCCTCGTCCCGTGGGATTGTGGCCCCCTGCTGTTTGGGTCTTAGCTCCCGAGGTCTGACCCCCGAACCCCTGGAGCTAGGGAAGTAGAGGTACAACAGCGGCGCTGGTGGAGGGAAAAAGGTTGGATGTAGAGATGGTGAGAGTGGACGTCTTTTTCTTTTCGTAGCATGAATGTGTTGACGCAATACTTATAAGGAGCTGCTCGTAGGTATGGATGCTGATTGCTGAGAGTGACGAAATCGGCATGGATGGTCATGAGGATCAAGCATTGATCTGCGCAGCACGTGAATCGCTTTTGTGTCTCAGCGTGACAGCTTTTAGCGGTCATCATTAGAGGTGAGTGACCTCTCGCGGCAAGCGGTTTGGTACATGGCTTCGGAGTACCGTTGCCTCTTGTGCTAGCGCCCGGCCATTAACCACAGCCTAAAAGCTGCGATTCTTTGCAGACGCTGCTAACATAAGCGTTTTAAGAGGTACTAAGGATGAAAGTAGAGTCCATCTTGGTTCATGCTTAGCACGGCGTTTCTTGTTTAGCAGCTCCCACTCAGCATGGGGAACAAATTCCAATGGTACGAACGAGTGCTACCTTGAGGGCTCCAGTAAGCTCAGTTTGGCAAGTCAAGGATAATTCTTTTTTTTTTAGCCGGGCGTTTCGAGATGTCTCTCCACGTTAGGTACGTGTGCGCAACGTACAAGTACCGGCAACCCCATATGGGCGTAGGTACTGAGTACCTCTTCGTTTTCCATGGCTGCGGACAAGCCGCTCGTCACCGCCAACAAACTTGAGCCTTTTTCAGCCACCAACTTGACATGCCTCTGGGTTGACAAGTTGCAATGCATGGCGTCCACCTTGCCGCATATGGTGGCGTTGTTGTCTGGAAAAGTCCAGAGCCGAGTGCTTTGCTGTGTCGGTAATTTTTATGCGAGCAAGCGGGCTTTTTGTTCTTCTGGTGATTTGAATTGATGTTGGTAGCAGAGAGGTCAGGTACCTTAGCGGTGCCCTCTGTCATGTCCACATCACATCACAACCAGGTACCTCTACTCTGAGCCTCGTACCTCGGGCCTCATTAAAAATTCTGGCACCGGTAGATACCAAGTGATGTTACCTGCGAATTTACTCAGACAACTGAGCCTGTATGTATCGCATCGTCATGTGCTAGTGCTGCCGCTGCTACGCTCCGTCTCGACTCCATAATACGGGCATATATTATGGACTACTGAGTAAATAATATGGAGTCGAGTACGATGTGGCCATACGTGCCATCGCAAATAGGGCCTGGTCGCAGTTCCGTCCAAACAACTCACGCCCAAAGCAGGGCGCTGGAGCTGCTTGTTCGCTGTTCGCTGGCCACTGGGCCACGACACCTGGCCTTGCTCGTCGTGCAGCTGCTCACTCCCCTCCTCTCTCTGCATCTCTCGCTGTCCAATCTGTCTCCAGCTTCTCCTCTCCTTCACCCCAGACCCGCCCTCTCGATGTGGCATCGAATCGTCCTGTCTGCTCGTCCCGGCGCTCGTTTCATGTTTGCAAGGCTGTCGAAATCGCCTGCTGCTGCTGCTGCTGCTGCTATTCCTATTCCCGACTCCAGATAGCCAGCCCAGATACGATACTGGACGATACGCACACACACTCTCTCTTGCTTGCACTCACACCCGCGCCTTTTTCTGTCCCCAGTTTCCCACCGCCCCCCCTTTTCTTATTTAGTTCCAGGTTTTAATACTGCGGCGGCTTGTCAACGCGTCGCGTATTTTCACCCCCCCAGACGGCCAACCGCTTTTTGTGGTGTCCCTGGCAGCTTTGACGGCGGACGAGTAAGAGTAGAGGGACCTCGAGTAGGCGGATGTTGAGAATCAGCTGCAGGCGAACACGTTTTTCGTCTGCGCTGATCTCACCTGGTGAGCAACATCTCCAATCCGACACGGCATGGGGGCCCGCTTCCTATGCAGCAACACCGCCATGTGCCTTAAAAGTGCAGAGTAGCTAATTCTTGTCTTCTGTTTTTCTCTTGTCCCCGTATAGAACTTCGCTACGACGTCTCCTCCAACCCCGTCGTCGACAATCCCTCTTCCTCCTGTTGCAACTGCGCAGGACGGCCTTGGAGACTCCAGCGGGGGATCAAGAACGCCCACGTCTCCAGCCTTATCAACTGCCTCTACGGCCGACGACGAAGACGACGACCTCGGATCGTCTCCCGTCTTCCCTCTGCTTCCCGCCCCCAAGCTATCCGAACGGGCTTCGGCAATCTTGAGGGCACCTGCCTTTGACCTTCACGATTTCCAGGTTGACGACGACGACCAGGACGACAGCGACGACAACCTCGCTTCTGACGACGAGCAGTTTGGCACCGCCAGCTGGGGCTCTCCCTACCTGCGCAGCGACCTCAACCTTCGTCGCCAGAGCTACGCCAGCGACGAGTCCGAGAGCGAGGGGTCCGAGGGCTTCCCTATCCACTCCTTGGACATCAACACTCCTTTCTTGCGCCCGCCGCCTCTCCCCGTAGGGGGACGACCGCAGACCCCAGCACCGGCACCGTCGCAATTACCTACCAGTGCCGCTGCCGCCGTTCTTGTGCAGAGGGCCAGGCGTAGGAACAGGGGACTCACCGAGGGCTGGATCCGCACCCACACCGCCGGCGACCAGAATACCGAAGCTCGGCTCTGGTTCAGCGACGGAGACAGCAGTGAGCACTCTTCACTGAGCGGCTCAGAAACCGAGTGGTACCGCCGTCGAGATCCTCGAACACCGACGCCTTCCGGCCGATATAGAGCAAAGTCTCGATCCACCTCTCGATACCCCCGCGCCATCTCCAGTATCGAGACTCTCAAGGCCGGCGACCCCACTCAAGCAGACATCGACGACGAAATGGCAAGCTCGGCCGCCACCGAGACGGGCTCAGTTGTAGCCCTGCCTATCCCAGAGCACCGCAGCGACATGGCGACCGCTGAGGCTGAGCATTTCACCATGGCCGCCATCAAAGTCGCAGATAAGCCTTTGCCTAGGGAACCGCCCATCGTCGCACCCCGAATCAAGAAGAAGGTACCATGGAAGGGCAAGAACATCATGATCCTGATCCCGCGAGATGAAGAGCGTGGTCGCCCGGGACAGCCGCCGCTCCCACTTCGACAGGACGAGATTGAACGCATGTTTGATTCATGGATGGAGCTTGGATACAATGTGGACGGTTTCGACTTGCCGGCCGAGGAGCACATTGTGGGCGAGTCCCAAAGCAGAGAGCTCTGGCCCAGTCTTGAAGACTTGGCGCAAGAGCGTCACGACCGGGATTTTACTGTAGTCTTGCCAGACTTGAATGGTGAGTTTTTTATTATATATTTTTTTTGGTCTGACGACTTTGAGTTTCTCTCTTCATCCTCTTATCCTCTTCATGTTGGAGGGCGCTGATGACTAACACCACCACTTACTCATAGCATGGAAGAACTACGTCAATGAGTTGCAGGAAGCCAAGCTTAGAGCCCTTGGCGTCTCATTTGGCGGTGATGAGCCCGATGCTGCGCCCTCAATATCCTCACAACCGTCTCGCATGCCCTCGGCTCAATATCCTCCGCTCCCCTTCTCTCCTCCAATTCCGACCTCTTCAGCATCCAGCAATCACGCGATACCCGGCTTCCCATTTCCGTCTCCCTTCATCCCCGGCGCTGCAGCCGCACAGAGTCCTGGCTTGCCACCGGGTGCTTCACCAGTTCCTTTTGGCGTGCATGGCAAGTTCGCTACACGACAGTCCATCTCATTCCCTGCCAACAACTCTCCTTTCCAACAGCCACCCCAAGGATGGCAAAACCAGGCTGGCATCTTGCAGGGCCTAAGTCCTCTCGACTCGCCGACGATGATGAGCCTCAATGGCATGATTTCCCCCCAATCTCCTTACGGCATTGAGGGTTTCAATCAGGCTGGAAGCCCGGCGTTTAACCTACATCAGAGACATCAATCACTGCAATACCTGCCGCAGCAATATGCTAGAGCGTCACCTCGTCTCCAAGACGTTAGGGAGGATGAAGAGGAAGAAGAACATGTGGGCAAGAGCCCTCCAAAGACTCCAGAGCCTACACAGCGCAATGCCGATCAGCTGCAGGCTGAGATTGACGATGCCGAGTATCACCTGGAAGAACAATTCCGTAATGAGTTGGAGCACGAAGACTACAATCCTCAGACCAGAGCAGAGTCCATCAACCACCAGCCCTTTGTGCCTGCGCATGCTCATCAGCCTTCCGCCGGTGGCTTTGCCGCGGTTGAGCATTTTGCCAACGAGCCAAGCAAGCCTCTCGTCTTGCATCATCCACGGCCTCACAGCCGCGGACACTCTCTTACGCAAAACTTCTATCGGGACAGTGATTCTCCTGAGGAGATTAACCAGGGCGGGTTGCCACAGTTTGCGCCGTTGAACGACATTCCCGAGACCCAGCGTGTTGACGAAGCCTATGAGGAAATCCAAACCAACCCTAGCAACCTCGGCACTCCGATACAAGACATTGACTTTGCTGCGGCCTTTAGCCAGCACCAAAAGAATATATCTGCTTCAAGCAACCCCTGGCAGGACGCTGTGTCACTCGCCAACGGCGGTGGCCAGCATTCAGCTCAAGATAGCAAGTCATCCTTGTCCAAATTCAACGTGGAAGCGCCAGAGTTCAAATTCAACCCTACCAATACTTTTACTCCTGGCCTTTTCAATTTCTCCGCCAGCAGCTTCCAGCCAGCAGTCTTCCATGCTGCTCCCTCCGAAGACATGGATCAGACCCCATTCGGAGTCCCGCCACAACAGCCCCCGGCGAGCAAGATCAACGTCAACGCTCCAGCATTTGCTCCTGGCCAGAGCGAATTCAGCTTTTCCTCATCTGGGCCCAAGTTCCGACCTGATGCTCCCGCCTTCACACCTTTCCAGTCCCAAAGCAACTCGGCCCCAGTCCTTGTCGAGTCCAACACCAAAGGTTTCCCGAGGCGGACTGATTCCATCTTTAACATCAACAATATCAACATTGCCCGTGATGATTATATCACTAAGAAGACTAAAGCCGTTCCTATCTTGCGGTCCTCTAGTGTTACGTCTGCCGACCCGTCGGCGGCATATGAGGGCGATGTGAGAGACCCTGATGGACGTGTTGGCGACATCTCTAGAGTCAAGAGGGCCAAGAGTGCCAACCTGTCTGATTCCGATGACGTGCCTCTCTTTGCTGATCAACCAGACGATTCTGCCGAGGAACTGATCGAGGAAGAAGAAGAAGAGGAGGAGGAGGAGGAGGTAGAGGTAGAGGAAGAGGACGAGACTGCAATGGTGGAGTCATCCGTTAAGGAATCACGAAGCATTGCTGAGGAAGGCTCAGTTGATGGAGAAGCTGTGTTGCCTGCCGACACTTCGATGTCATCCGTTGACCAGATTGACACCCAAGTTACGACTGCCGCACCTTCAGAGACTTCGCCGGCTGAAGTATCCGCGAAGTGGACCTCGTCATTTGAACATACGCCTAGGCTTTTGTCGGTGGCTACCCCTGTGTCTCTCCCCGAGGAAACCGAACCTCGTTCCGATACAGAAGGACTCTCTTCATCCACACAGCTTCAGGTACTCTCTGCTCCTGAAGATCCTCGACTGCCGGATACTAGACGCAAACTTACTCCCAAGGGCCTTTCTGGGTCTCGTTTTGCATTGCCTAAGCCGTCGGGCTTGGCTGCTTCCCACTTTGCAGAACTGACTCCCGCCCCTACTGCCGAGCAAGATGATGCTGAAGTCGAGCTGGTGCAGGAAGAGGCTAGCACCTTGAACCCCACGCCCACCACTAACGGTGAGAGGCACGAGCCTACTTTTGAAGAGATTGACGCAGTCATGCAGCGGATGGAGATGGATCATTTTCAGGGCATTAACAAGTCCATTGAGACATTCAAGTATCCTCAGCCATCCGTCGAGATTCACGACTCGTCTGAGGAGCTGCATATTCCTTCGGATCATGCGCGTGAAGGAAGGAGTGTTGTTCCCCGTCAGTACAGCGATGTACCGGACAATGCTTCTCAGCCAATGCTGAGTACCGAGCTGGAAGATCCATTCGTAGACCCGCCTTTGAGTGCCCAGGTTCTCAGGCGTGGCAACGCGTTTGGAGATGGCGAACTTGACAGTGAGCCCGTCAGCGATTGGGAAGGCGCCTTCTCTGAGGATGAACACTCGAAGCTTCAGAACCGTGCCCAATTCTTCGACGGTCGCGTCAACGAAGTCGTCGGTACCCTGTTGGCATCCAGACTGGCGCCTCTTGAGAAGGCCCTGCTCTCTCTCCAACAAACTTTCTCATCCAAAGACCAGCGTGCTCCTTCTTCTCGACGTGACATCCGCGGCGGCTCAATGGAGTACCAAGAGAGTGATGCTGATGACGAAGATGAGGAACCACTTCCTCGTCGCTCAACGAGTCCCAAGAGAGACCGTAGGCTGGATCAGATTCGCTCGATTGTCGTCGAAGCTTTAGCTACACAGCAACGCGGCGAGTTGGTTAACACCGCGGAGATTAATGATGATGTAACGCTGCTGAGATCCCTCGATGAGATTAAGGAGCTGTTAGTTTCGAGTGCTAGGCCCACGCCTCGCGATGATGGCACTTCTCTTGCTCCATTTGAGAACATGCTCCAAGCTAAGCCCGATGAAGGGCTTGCTGCCCAGATTCTCGAACTTCAAGCAAAGACTGCAGAGCTGGAGCAACGACACCGCCAGGACCAAGAGAAGATTGAACGGGAGATTGCTGAGCGCAGAGTCGCAGAAGATGCAGCGGCTGAGCTCAACCGAAAGTTACAATCAGCGGAGACTCGGGTGGAAATCGAAATTATCAACCGCAGTGTATTCGACCAACGTGTCGCTGATCTCGAAGCGAGGCTGAGGACCCAAGAGGATGCTAATGAGCAAGAAGTCAAGAACAGACGTGTTGCCGAGGATAACCTATCCGAAATCCAGCGTTTGTTCCGTAACGCTTCTGAAGAAGAGGCTCGGCTACGCGAAATGGTGGAAGAAAGAGAACAGGCCATCAAGTCACTTGAGCACTCTGCCGGCAAGACTACTCTGCAACTGACTACGTTGGAGGCTGTTCGTGATAACTGGACCCACCACCAAGCTGAAATGGCAAACAGGATCAATGTCCTCGAAGCCGATCTGCGCAACGTCCGCCAGGACAACAACACCTGGAGGGCCGAGACTGAGCGGGCTGACGAAGCCGCTCGCCGCAGCAATGGTGAGCTTGGCCATGCTTTGGATGAAAACAAGCGCCTTCACAAGTCTCTCAACAACGTCATTTCTCAGCTTGAAGAAAACGAGCGACTTCGTGAGTCGTGGCGTGCCAAGTTCCTCGCTCTTCAGGAAGACATGGGCCAGGCTGCCCGCGAGGTCGCCGAAGAAAACGCGCGACGCATCAAGAGAGACCAGGCCATGTTGGCACGCCAAGATGTCTTGGAAGCGCGGCTGCAGGCCGAATCTAAGACTAGAGAACGTCTTGAGGTTGAAATGGAGCGGCTCCAAGATAATGAGCGTGCTGGTATGCGTGCTGTCAACGAGTGCAATCGCCTTGAGGAGATGCTTTCTGAGCTGCGCACCGAAAATGCCAAGCTTCATCAGTCTTCTGCTCGATACCAGCGCGAATTTGAAGAAGCTCGAGAATCGGGGGCTAGTGAAGTTAAGAGAACTCGCATGTCCCTGCAGACTGAGCTCGACGCTGCCAACAACCAGGTCAACGTTGTTCGTGAAGAATACGAAGAGCAGAATGCCAAGTTGCGCGCTGAGCTTGATCATCTCAAGCTCGAGATTGATACTGCCAAGGCTCAGAACGAGATGCTTCTCGAAGGTGCTCAATCCAACAGTGCCAGCGAGTTAGATGAACTCAAGCGCAAGCACCAAAACGAACTGGAGGATCTCCAAACTCGCTGGGAACGCCAAGTCCACAATGCAGTCGAGGATGGACAGCGAACAGAGCAGCACCTATTGGAGCGCCTCAGTCTGTCCACGTCCAAGACGGAACATCTCCAGGACCGCATCCTTCATCTTGAGGATAAGCTCGAGATTACGAAGCAGGCCGCTGCCGCCGCAGCTCAAGCTGCGAAGTCGGCTGGCGTTGACTCTTCCTTCTTGAGCCCCACGATGGCGAAACCAGTAGAGCGGGTTGAAATGCCGGAAAGGATTTCCCCACAAGCTCTCCGGGAATCCATCATGGTTCTCCAAGAACAGTTGCAGGCTCGCGAACAGCGCATTGAGGAGCTTGAGCAGACCGTCACTGAACTTGACCCCGACGCGGCGACCAAGATCGCCAAGCGGGACGACGAGATTAGCTGGCTGCGCGAGCTTCTTGCTGTGAGACAGGGCGATCTTCAAGATATTATCGTGGCGCTCTCAGGAGATAGGTTCGACCGCGCCGCCGTCAAGGATGCTGCCATCAGACTCAAGGCCAACTTGCAAATGGAGGAACAAGAGCGTGAGAGGGCCATGAACGGCGGCTCAGCCATCACCCTCCCCAACATTGCTCAGACAATCCAAGCCGCAACACCCCGTGTAGCACAAACCATTGCTCCCATAGCAGCTGCCTGGGGCAATTGGCGCAGGAGTGGCCAGTCCAGCTTCCGAGGCATTTCAGGAGTGTTGAGTTCGCCCGCTGTTACGGGCAATTCCACTCCCTCTAAGAGCAGAAATGACTCGATGCAGAACAGCGGCGTTCTGAGCGGGCTTCTTACGCCTCCAGCTACAGCGCTTCGGCAGTCCCCCACCCCGGACGGCCGCCTGCAGCCTACCGCGTTTTCCAGCATCGGACGGCGATTTACAGGTCAGAGCGTTCAGGATCGGGCACGCCGAGAGTCCAACGTATCTCATCGATCTGACAAACTGCACTTCAAGGACCTCTCCCACCGACGTCAAGAGTTGGCGGCTGAACCAGTGACACCTCCTATGGTACACCAAACTGTGTATGATGAGGACGCGCAGCCTGGGGATTTCGACGACCATGACTTCTTTGAGGAGGACTAAGCCTGCTGTGCCCCGATGACGGAGTAGAAGATGATGTGAGATACCAGATGCTTACTCGAACAACCTGTTATCATAACCTGAGACGAGACGTTGTTCTTTATATTTATCACCTTTCCTTTGTATCTTGCCTTTAACGCTTATGCCCGCTCTTTTTTCCGCTTGAGAAGAAGAGATATTATACTACCCGCGTTGTGATTTGAGACGATCCACTCTCTAAATCAATACCAGACTGCGATTACACACAACCCTAGAAGAGATACCCGTTTGGATTTTGTGCTGTTTGTTTGATATTCACATGGTTGAAGATTACACGCAAAGTTCTAAAAACCAAACCCGAAAAAAGAAAAAAAGATTGTCCCTCAGATTGGTATACACATATATAACACGACACCAACAATTCACACAAACATGAAAAAAAGAGGAACGTTTATATTGGAAGTGTTTTGGGCGGCTGATATTGGTACATATTATTTCTTTCTCGATTACTGTTACATTTTTGATCGTCTTTATAAAACTCTGGCGCTGGCCTTTTTGCCGTGTTGAGCTTTTGATTCTCTTTCTCTCTTTCTTTTTTTCTCTTCTTCCTTTTTTCCCTAGTGTCTGTTCCTACTTTTTGTTTCTCTTTTTCCTTCTTCTCCCCTTTTTTGATACGGCATGGTGGGAGGGATGGATATGATTTTCGGGTCGCTCATTTCATGCTGCCTAGTGATTAATGTGACTTTTTAAAAAAGGGGGTTTGCAACGAATGGACGCACGGGAGGAATACGGCAGCGGGTGCATGGTATGGAACTAGTCTGCAGACTTATAGTATTAATGGACTAAATGAAGCTTGCAATGAGATTTTCGATCAACTTTTCTTTGGCTGTTTTGAACATGCGTTTGTTGCCAGTTATGTGACGTTTGACAGAGGAAGAAAGCAAACGAGAAAATTGTAGTGATAAATATTAACTCGTATTATATATCCAATTACTACTAGGATAAGGCTTTTTGTCATCTACTCATGATTTTTTCTTGTTATACACATTAATTGCTGCTCAGCAGCTTTTCTACAGCCCACTTGACAGAAAAATTCCTCAGGTCAGAGTAATGCTGCCCAACTCCCACAAACACAACGGGCACGTTCGTCGCGTGGACTAGACTGACAAGGGTGCCGACCATGTCGCCGACGGTGTCGCACTTGGAGATGATGAAGCCGTCTAGGGCGCGATCAGAGCCAAAGGCCGCATTGAAGTTGCGCGCCTGGGCAACAGAGTCTGTTCCAACCAGAGCCTGGGGTAGATAGTTAGTAGATGAGCAGCAACATACTCGATCAATTGTAGGGGAGATATGAATCCGCAAACGTACCTCACCAACCATGAGAATCTTATCAGGCTGAGCAAACTTGGCAAACTTCTCCAACGAGGACATGAGTCTCTGGTCGTTGTGCCTCCGCCCAGCCGTATCGATGAGAACGACGTCGTAGCCCTCCTGAGCCGCATGGTTCACAGCGTCCTTGGCGACGGCAGCAGCATCCTTGCCGTACCCCTTCTGGTACAGCTCGACTCTTCCTCCCTCTCGGGCCGTGAGCTCCTTGAGGTTCCGCACATGCACGGCGAGCTGCTCGACGGCGCCCGAACGGAACGTGTCGCCGGCGGCGATGAGGACCTTGTACTTGTTCTGCAGCAGGAAGAAGCAGATCTTGGAGAGGTTGGTGGACTTGCCGACGCCGTTGACTCCGACGATGGAGATGACGTAGGGCCGAGCTTTGCGCAGAGACGTGACCGGTGGAGCTGTGATGGAGTCGATTTCACGAAGAAGATCGAGGGATGAGGTGGGAGTGAGCATTTTGGTGAGAGATGACTCCATTGCCGCCTGGATCTTGGCGTTGATACCTATGGTATAAGTAATTAGCAACCCTTTCCTCAGAGACAAAGTGAAGCAACAAAAAAAAGAAGGGGGGAACCGAGTATCTGCACTCACTTTCAAAGTTTCCAGTTCTGACACCAACCAGCTCCTTTTCAACACCCTCGCAGAGGCGAACAGCTGCTTCGCGCGCCACATTCTTGCGCAGCAAATGATCTTCCATGCCCTTCATGGCCTTGTCGAGATCCTCCTTGGTCAAAGTCTTGCCACCGACCACATTTCGGAACAGCCCACTAATGGCATTGACTCCAGAGCCCAAGAGACCAGTCTTGGTGTCTGCTCGCGCGGCCTTCTCGGCCTTCTGAGCCTCTGCCGAGGCCAAAATGTCGTGCACCTCGTCTCCCAAGTCCTTGAGAATGAACTTGCCTTTGCTTGTAGATCCCCATGTAGACGACTCAACAACATCAAGAGCGCTAGACCGCCCAACTGCCTCAGCCTCCGAATCACTGGTGAGATTAGGCCGGGAATAATCCAGCTGCACATCGTCGTCTTCCTCGTCAGCGAACCCCTCGGCGTTCCATTTGCGGCCCTTCTTCGTCGCCTTGGCGCCCTTCTTCTGTCGACTTGAAGCCAACGCCTCGTCTCCAGACGACGCAGGTGCTGAACCAGAGTTGTGAGCCTTGCGGGCTCTTCTGGACATCTTGGCCACAGGGCCAGCCTTGGCAACAACCAAGTTGCCGGGAGTCGAGGGGCGTGAAGCGTTGGGTGTTTGGATAGGCGTCGAATCAGCTGATGTGGTATCATGGGCAGCGGTACCATTGGGAGCATGGCCTCTGTATTTTAGGCCTGCTGCCGCGGGATGGGAGGAGGATTCCTCGTCTATAGGACTTATAGACCCGACATGACTCGACTTGTCTAGCTCTTGCAGCTGCTGGTCGAAGTATTCACCAAACGAGTGGCATTCGACGAGGGTAGTATGGGGCTTGGTGAGTTGTTCGCCGTATAGCTCGACAAAGATGGTTTTGATGTTGTCCACAAGCTTATCGACCCATGACAAGTGCAGCAGAGAACGGTAGACAACCTGAGGTAGCAAAGCGATTAGTATACCGGACACATGTACGCAGAACAGCACTTGCGCCGCCCACGCCCAGATGATGCGCATACCACAAAGATCAAGCCCAATTCCTTGACAAAAGTCCATTTCAGAGTGTGCTGGTCGCTTCTATAGGCCGGATTGCTCGCGGCCGACTGCGAATCGGTGGGCGCAATGGTGCCCGTCTTTTCCTCGATGAACGTGTCGGCAATGAAATTGTTGACAATGGAGGGGCTGACGGGCGCATATGTCCTGGACCAGAGAACCACGCCAGACGTGGTGAGAACCTCGAACGCATCCAACATGTTGAATTAGGGAGTCGCTGTCGATTCGGGAGGCTCGAGACGGGATTTGCGACCTGGGGAGAGGCGTGAAGAGAGGAAGAGAGAGAGAGAGAGAGAGAGGAAGTGGTGAATGGAAAGGTCAGGGAAAAGGTTAAGGTGTAGTCATCCAGATAAACGATAAGGAGTGGAAGCTGGTGGAAGTGCAAAGCAACGAGAAGAGGCCAGCAAAGAAGAGCCGACCCTAGCAAAATCAAGATGCAAAGCGATGGCAATTATGGATTAATACTGAGATTTTAAAATCAAAATCCCACACCGTTCTTTACAGAGGCAGAGGCAGAGTTTACAAGTCGAGAGACCACTTTGCGCTAGCAGTTGTGAGGTGGCGACAAAGTAGAGATACGATGCAAGGCACAATCAAGGCTTCTTCAGCTCTGGAACTTTGGAGACGGCACACCCTCCCGCGCATTTCCACCGCTTTGTCAATTAACTCCATCGGCAGCCGAGGCGTCTCCGAGCCGAATCTGGCCTCTTTTGCAATTCCACAACTACAATCACAATCACCATCACGATCCATATCGGATTCCGGAGTACATACGCGATGGGGATCAAGGACAGAAGCCGGATCACGTGTCAATGGCCTGGTGAAATGTCTAGCAGTGTAAAAAGCGCCCTACAAACTCCCTAGAGGCCACGGTATAGCACTCTTAGTAGAGGCCCGGTGCGGCTCTAGTACGAGTACTCAGTACGGGGCCTGTACCTGGGCTGAGCTGGGTCCCGCGCATGGCTGCATGTACTCGAAAGTACTCGCCCCCTGCAACGCCCCCAATGCGCGCATCGAGCTCAGCGCCTCCAGCAGGTGCATGTATGACGCTGCAGCAGCCAAGTCAACCACATTTCCATTCTGCTCCAACCTGGCATCTCGAACATCGCCATCTTCACCCACAGCCAGGCTCTCTCTCTCTCACCAACAGCCTCCCCGTCTCGTTTCGACGCGCCCTCGCCTCCGAGCTGAAGAAAAGCATTTCCTTCTCTCGTCTTCTGCCTTTTCCTTTCAGCTCCAAATCATGCATCGGGCGGCGCAGTCCCCTCCGTTGCACCACCCGGTGCCGCAGCACTTTTCCACGGTTCCCCAGCTCCGATCACCGCCTCCGCCTCCGGGGTCCGCGCAGTCGCAGCAGCTCGGCTATGGCGGGAATCCGTACCAGCAGCAGCAGGGCGGCAACGTGGGCAATGCCTTTGGCGCATACGGCCAGTTCATGAACGATCCCACGGCCCAGGTGGCGGCGCAGTTTGGCCAGACGGCCTTCAAGCACGGCCAGGAATATGTGGAACAGAACGTGTGTCCATCATGCCCCCGTCTCCGTTTATTTGGACCGAGTCGTTTCTTTGTTCCTCTAGCTAACCTAGGTATACTCTGCTTCACAGATCGGCCGCTACGTCAATGTTTCCGCGCTCAAGTACTACTTCAATGTCTCCAACTTCTACGTCATCAACAAGCTCTTCCTGGTTCTGTTCCCCTGGAGGCACAAGCCTTGGTCCCGTAAACAAGCCGTGGGAGCAAACGGCCAGGAGCTGCGCTATCTGCCGCCGCGAGACGACATCAACAGCCCCGATATGTACATACCAGGTCGGTTGCGCGCGTCGAAATAGCAGTTATACGCAAGGGAACGGTAGCTAACATGAACATGCTCGATATAGTCATGGCATTGGTCACGTATATTCTTCTATCTACTTTGATTGCCGGTGTGAGGGGCAAGTTCAACCCTGAGCTTCTCGGATACACAGCAACAATCGCGCTCGGCGTTGTCATTTTCGAAATCATCGCGTTGAAGGTGGGATGCTACCTCCTGAGCATCTCCAGTCAGTCCCAACTGCTTGATCTGATTGCCTACTCTGGCTACAAGTTCGTTGGCATCATTGTTACCATTGCCATTGCCGAGATTGTCAACGGCGGCAAGGGTACCGGAGGCTGGGTCGGGTGGTTGGTCTTTATCTACACTTTCTTGGCCAACTCCCTTTTCTTGGTATGCTGTTACATCGGTTTTCGGCGCCCATTTCCCTGATTATGGCAATGCTAATTGGCCGGCTGTTTAGATGCGATCTCTGAAATACGTCCTTTTACCTGAAACAGCCACAAACTCCGGGGGACCTATGCAAACCGACACCAGGGTGAAGCGAAACCAGAGGACACAGTTCCTTTTCTTCTATTCCTACCTTGTCCAGCTATTCTTTATGTGGCTTCTCACTAGGCCTTGAAACCGATTTGATAGGGGGAAAGAGAAATAAAAACAGGAATGAGGCGTCAAAGATGAGCCTTGGCTTTTGCATCTGTGAAGGAAGAAGAAAGGACGCCATAGGATATCACGAGAGGCGTTAGAAACACGGGATAAAGAGGTCAAACTGTGATGTGCATATATTTACATACCTATGGTATGGACCGGCATTGACGCGTGAGGCTGGCGCTATCGGCGGCGTTTTGAGGGTTTCCGCTCCACTGCGGGGGTTAGACTTGTTCCACTTAATTATTCACCAGACGATGCTTGTTCGATTGTGAGGGAGAAGCTGAAGAGAGAAGCCTTGGTTCATCCAGGAACAGTTGGGGAGGGGAGAGCAGAGGATCATGCTGATGTTTGCTTGGAAGGGGCCACGTTTCCGAGATGCAATCAGCTGAGGCAGAAAAGCGGCACAAGATTCAAAGAAAACAAACAATCTACACTGTCCGTAATGACAGGTGTTCTCATGTGAAATGACATGTAATGCTTGGAAGACGTCGCTGTAAGAGGTCGCATTGAGCACGAAATGGCACGGTCACGACATAACGTGCTGTCAGCTATTTGAACAGTTTGTCATGGCCGATTTGCTGCTTATGAAAAAGCAGTTCCTTAGGCATTTGGTGCAACGCAACACTGTTATCGCCCTAGTGCTACGTTGACGTTAGTCAGTGACTCCATCCCGTCGGTTTTTTATAACCATCATCCTGCCTCGAATTTCGCAAAATCTTGGACTCCAAAGCCTGACGCCATCCATACCGTCGTCTCTCTCCCTCTCCCTCTTCATTCCTCTTCTCTTATTCCACATCATCATTCATTATTCGTACGCATATATTTATTAAAAGTTGTATCCCAGTAACGGCATCCATCCAACCATGGCACCGTCACCCATCATCCAGGCAACGCTGCAGTCTTCCCTCTTGGCAGCCTTGTCCAATATCCTCGCGCAAGCCATCACCGCATACCGAAACAACGTGAGTAATCAAATCATCCACAAACATTGATGATATTCACCATCTACCTCTTTTGAAATTATATGAAAAGACAACAGTCGACTAATGCGATGCATGTCTGATAGGAAGCCGTGACCATAGACTGGGTGCCCGTGTTCCAATATGTCCTCTTCGCCGTGGTGAGCACGCCGCCAAACTTTCTCTGGTAAGTTCCTCCATCCATCTTGCACCCTCATCATTTCCCCATCTCAACCCCAAATAATCCCCCCATAACAGATAACACAACATCCTGCATCTTGACACTAACCCCCTCCCAACAGGCAAGACTTTCTCGAGTCAACATTTCCCGCACACCCCTCCTCCAACCCCCCCTCAAACTCCAAGAAATCCCCATCATCATCATCATCATCATCATCATCACAGCCTCCTCCTCCTCCCAAACTCTCCCTCGTCAACACAACCATCAAGTTCCTCCTCGACCAGACCGTCGGCGCCGCCCTCAACACCCTCCTCTTCAGCACCTTCACCCACTCCCTGCGCCAGGCCATGGTCCACGCCCCGCGCATCACCAGCCTGCCCTCCGCTGCAAAGTACTGGTCCAGCGCCGGCGCCGTCGACTTCAGCCGCGTCGACTTTGGAACCGTCTGGGCTGCCGCAAAGGCCGAGTTTTGGACCCTCATGTTTGCCGCCGCCAAGCTCTGGCCGGCCGTGTCGCTCGTCAACTTTACGCTTGTCAAGTCTGTGCAGGGGAGGAATCTGGTGGGTGCGTTGGCGGGAGTTGCGTGGGGGGTGTATATCTCGTTGGCCATGGGGAACTGAGAGGAGTGAGAGAGATGAAGCCTTGATTGAGTCATATTCATGGAATTGTTGGGGGTGGAGATGGGGGTTTGAGCAGCTTGGTTAGTCAAGGCTGGGGGAAACAAGCATCGTTTATGCCATTAGATAGAGAGACTCTGATAGAGTAGACACCTACTAGAGTAAAAAAAAAAGTGCAAAGATAGAAAGAAAGGAATAGCATTTCCTCTTGTATCCCTCACACATCTTCAACATTGATCACACCGGCACTAGATCAGCATTTACAATAACTCATTCAATTGACTCAAACATCGCTGGTAGACCAGCGCTATCCCTAAGCTCAGCTATCCTCTCTCGCTTCCATGCCAAATATCGGGGCTCCCCTTGAACCATCGTGTGAACCCACGGCCACCAGTGTCATGTCATGACCTCAGCTTAGAGCAAACAAAATGCAAAGAATGTGTACCAGATGTCGCTTGGATGTCATCCTCCCCAAAGTGTAGAATTCTAACGAAGAAACCAAAAGGGGTAGAAAGAAGAACCAAATGCAGATCAAACCAGACTATTTCTTCAACCCCATGATTGCAAACTGTAGCAAGGCAAGAAACCACAAAATAGTAGTAGACCAAGCAGAACTTCTCCCATGTCGTCGACCCTGACCGTAATCTGCCGTAAAGAAGACAGAACCAAACATGACCAAACTTTTTTTTTCTTTTTTTCTTGAGAGAGCTTGTGTCCTCCCTCTTTTTTTCTTTCTTTTTTGGTGTGTGTGTGAAAACAACAAAACAATTGCAGACCGAACCGTACCTTTTCCCTTTTGTTGACAATTACCGTAATGCGCAGCAAGAAACCGATAGCAAACAAAGACAATAACTTTTGTGATCCCTGACCAGAATATACAGCAAAACAAGAATGAAGGCCGAATCAACCCAGAAATTTTTTTGTTGGTCGTTTTTGCTTTGTAAAGGTGCTATGCTCAAGTCCTATTTCCAAAGTTCTGTCGATCCTGGATGTGATGTGTAGGCAAAGGCAAGAAACAAAATAGCAGTAGACGAACCCGAATTTTGCAGTAGCGTATAGTGACCGAAATTTGCAAGCGCAACAGATAACAATTGCTTCTCTCTCGAAGTTGAGCAAGGCGAAAAGCTTTTCATGGCGACCCAATGAAACAAGTGAAACAGAAAAACGAACGGTAGAATGACAGGATCGCGCCACAAAACAGCCTCCAGGTTTCCAGGTGAGAGGACTGGATCATCGCCAGGACTGTCTCCCCCAGTGTCTGTTGCAGACAGCGAAGGATAAATCTTTCTCAACCAGTACCTACTGATCGGTATCGGCTTCAGAACCCTCATCCTCCTCGATGGAAGCTAGAGTGGTAGAGAGTCCTGTCATCGAGAGGGATGACTCGCGGACGGTGGCCTCAGAAGAGGGCGTTTCAGAAGACGAAGTCTCGGTAGAGGACGACTCGGTAGACCACGAATCAGCACCGGGAGATTCCGAATGATTTTGGCTAAAAGGAGGGAGTTTAATGTCAGTCTATGGCTGTTTAGAGGTACAGCAAAACACGCTGACGGCGGTAAATAATAGTGGTGACTTACTTGGTAGCAGATCCAGACATATTGGAAGCAGCATCTTTGCAGGCATCGTCTTCGCCATTGCTATCAGAGGCCACGAAAGACTGGTCCATAATGTCGTCGTGGTCAGATGGAATAGAGCCATTACGCTGTGCGGTAGAGGCATCACTTGCAGCATCGCCGTTGCAGGGACGAGAGACAGGGTGGACGTCGGAGGGCGGGGTGATGAACCAATCTTCATCCGGAGTGGAAATGTCCATCTGGTAGTACGCCGCGAGCTCGTTAGCCTTGGTATACCAATACCAGAGCCAGCTACGCCACATCCATGCCTCCTGTTCGGTTGGGAGAGGGTTGGAAAGGGCCTTGCTGGCAAGCATATAGATGGACCAGAGGATCCAGCGAACGTCCTGAGGCATGGTACAACCCAGCTGCTGGCAAGCCCAGAGCCGAGCAGACTTCATGACGCTGTCGCCGTTATGCTCGGCCTCAGCAAGGTGCGCAAACGAGTCCTGAGTCATGCTACGACCGCAGAGCAACCAGCCAGGCAGTCCGTCGTAGTCGACAAATCTCATGAGGAACAAGCCGGCGTGGCGTCGATGGGCCATCAGGTTAGAACCGAGCTCTCTGTACGTGGCGTCGTGTCGGGGGACTGCCTCGAGAGCCGAGCCATGCTCTGGCACGTCGCTGGGAAGCGGGAAGATGGTGGCGAGTCGGACGGCCGGACCGCGAGTATCTCCTCGAACAGCACCACCCGTCATCATCTGCATGAACTCAGGGGGCACGCTGTAGAAGGAGAAGTGATAGTCATTTTCTCGGATCCAAGTCACCTCGGGGACTTGGCTGTAGTATGCGGGAGCACACTCGCCACAGCATGGCTGGTCAACTCGGGAGCTGGTAGCCATGCAGTGATAGACACGATGAACCGCGCAGAAGTGGTAGTTGTACCCTGGAGAAGTCATCTCCCAGTGATGAAGGATAGGGTTCTTCGACTGGGAGTCTTCTTGGGCAACATTGTAGCAACGGTAGATGCAGTCCCGCATGTAGCCAAGGCGGTAGCTAGCGCTGAGATCCATCTTGAGTGCAAGATGCTGCGGTTGTTCCAAAGTCTAGAGTGTCAGCGAGAGCTCACGTTGTAGGCATGAGGGCAGAGGCTGGGATTTGTGATGGTAGAGATGCAGGGAGAAGGAGAGAGCTTGCTCACGAAGGGGGTTTGTTTGATGCTGACAGATGGATAGAGATCCTCTCGCTGGTATTGAGTGATTGCTAAGTGAGTGATGGTATTGATGAAGCTTTGGGGGTGGCGGCGTTGATCAAACAAGACTCGGTTGAGGGTGGTTGAGGATGGAAGGAAGAAGAAAAGAGAGAGCAAGAGAACGCGTCAGAGGAAAATAAATACACGGTGCAATGGGGACTGCAGCACCACCAGCTGGCAGATCAGTAACGCGGTCAACCTCGACGCGTGCTGGGCATAAATAAAAAACAAGGTACTGGTAGAGACCGGCTGCCAGCTGTCAAGATGTTTTATATCCAATGAGTAATATGGACGGACGGACGAAGAGATGCAAAATCAGTCACCAGCTGGCGAGTGTTGGCTGTCAGGGGCAACGCGGACACTCGGGGAGAATGATTGAAGTAGACGCGGATATCTGGCCGAAGATGTGCGTGGGCGTAAGATATGAACGAATGATGATTATAGATTGGAAAAGAGAGGTTGAAATTCTATTAAAGACGGAGAGTATGGAAGTGATGCTTGTTGGTACGGATGAGGAAGGGGGGCTTGGAAGCACTGGACTCTTCCCTCCCTACAAGGCAGTGTCGTAAAACTATCAGAGCATAACACATCCACCGTCTTATACCTACCTATGCTCTACTGAAAAGATTCTTGTGATTCAAGCATATTATAGCGCATCTCATCAGTGTATAGTGATAGACGTAGATGCTGTCTAGCCTACTAGGTGGGAGAAAGAAATTGGAGTGAGTGTTCGTATGTGCCTACTTCCGAGGTATCTATTTCCCTTCTCTCACGAGTGACTTGTTTTGTTTCCCTTTGCAAAAACCATTCATCTAGGTGAAATTTTATATCTCTGCATTTCATCAAGTCTTCCCACTCACCACCTTAAGTGACAAGGTATCAACACCTCCAGCAAAAAAACAATCAGGAAAAGCGCTGGCCCAAAAAAACAAGGCCCCTTGTCATTCACAGCTCGCAGATGCGGCAAATTAAATCCCGGAGAAAATGCTGCATCATCCAATCATATGCTGCCGTCCGTATGGTTTTGGCATATTTGATACTCGTATATCTTCCGATAATGCGATGCTGGTATCCAGGATTTCCCAGCAGCCGCCTGTGACCCACCGGTTCGCATTTCCGCGCCGCTTATTTTCCACCTATAGGTACTAACAAATCACGACACAAATCCCGAGGTGATCAACCGCCTGCTTATCCTGACCAAAACACTAATCACAGATCCCATGAGGCGATATATAAGTAAGTATGTAGACAATTAAGTCATACTCCTGATTAATCAATCAATGAATCCATCCACGAAATACTCATCCCACGCCGCAACAGCCGCGTCACCGGCTTTTTCCCCCCCCAAACCTTGGCCGAACTACCGCAATCTGCCATTCCCGATCCAAGCCGCGGGGCTACAGTAATTCCCCGTTCCAGCACAATTGACCATCATTAGTTTTAGCTAGAGCTCACCTCAGCTCTCTAGCTGTTGCTGTTGGGTCCCATCCAATCCCTTTTCTTTTTGTTGGCCTGCGGAGCCGATTCCGCTTCTCTCCTCCTCCTTCACTTCCCTCGGCTTATATATAAATACCTACGGTAATTCTCCCATGACCTCTGGTTCTCAACTCCAAGCAAATTGCAATTGCCCCGCGCCCGTCAATCCCGTACCCCGCCGCCCTCAGATTCCTTTCCTCAGCATCCGTCAAAATGGCAGACCGCGTCCACCGAATCACCTTGTTCAAGCTCCCCAGCGAGGAGAGCCAGAAGAAGCTTCTGGAGGAGTACAAGACCCTCAAGGAGAACAACAGAAAGGTGAATTGAGCTCTTCTTTTGCTTTATTAAACATGAAGCTATATACATGCTTTGAGCGCAGTGACCACATCAAATCCAACCCCTCACCCTTTGACTTCTCAAAAAAAAAAAAAAAAAAAAAAAAAAAAAAAAAAAAAAAAAAAAAAAAAAAAAGCTGACTTGACTTGTCTATAATAAATCCAGGACGGCCAGCCTTACATCCTCTCTCTAGCCGCTGGCCCCGCCGAGCCCGACCAGCGCTCCCAGGGCTTCACCTTCGTCTCAAAGTCCGAATTCGCCAGCCTCGAGGACATGAAGTACTACGACGAGGAGTGTGTCGCGCACCAGGCCCTCAAGAAGGTGGCCATGACTCTCGGTGTCGAGGGCATCATGACCGTCTACTTCAAGCCCCAGGTCGTCGGAGGTGTTGCGCCCTGAAGAGAGCCGTTCACTCTCTGATCTGATCTGATGGAGCCGGGACAAGATTGTTTCAATGCAAGTAAGCGCTTGCATTGAGATGAAAGATAGACGCCCGCTTTAGAAGAAGAAGAAAAGAAAATAAAGTGAACTCAACGCAAAAAAAAAACCTTGTTTTGACGGAATAAGCATTGCTCCATAGTGATTAGAATGGCTGTTATACTAATCAATCAGGTGCTGTCATGTGCCTCATCTTGGTATTCGGAATTTGCTTGGCGAAGATGCAATGGCAAAGACTAACGCGGCCACAGCCCCCACGCAACACCATCATTACATCATGTTGATTCCAACTCCCAGGTCCAACCAGCATCTCGTTTTGACGTCAAACATTCCCCGTCAAATTCAACAACACCACTCTTCAATCGAAACAAACAAACATCCAACCAAACCCCTCTCATTCCTCATCTTCAGCTCCCTCCCTCCATCTCCTTCAGGGTAGCTCGCCATGTGTGCCAACAGCCTCAACCTCGATCCAACTCCCCTCTCCAGCCTCCGAATCTCCAAACACCAAATCCCAGCCCACGACCTCATCCCCAACTCATCTCTCCAGTCAAAGCCCCTCATCATCTACCACTCCGCCTTCTCCCCTGCACAGGCCTCGCCAGACCAGATCGAATCCCATCTCCTCAAAATCGGCGTCGTCACCCCTCAATGGCGCTACACCATGTATAACACCACGCACTTCCACAGTACGACTCACGAGGTCCTATGCGTCACAGCCGGTCGTGCCAAGCTGTGCTTTGGAGGCGAATGCAATCCCGGGCGCGTCGAGCCCGTCGTCAAGAAAGGAGACGTCATCATCGTTCCAGCTGGCGTCAGCCATCGTCTGCTGGAAGACAAGGACAGCGATCCGTTCCTCATGGTCGGAAGCTATCCCAATGGCAACAACTGGGACATGTGCTACGGTAAGCATGGCGAAGAATCAATGATCAACAGCATCAAGGATTTGCCATGGTTTAGCAAAGACCCCATCTACGGCGACGAGGGTCCTGTACTGGACGCATGACTACCAGGTCAAGTCTTTCACTCTTCCATTCGGCTTATTTGTTCTTTCTTTTATAACAACAAAGGAGGAGCAAGAATCCATATCGTATATCATACACTGATCTCATCGACCGCCACTCATGACATCAAAGCTACAACACCGGACAAGAACGTATAATCTGCTGGCTCTTGATCAAATTGTTCCAAAAAATAAGCACATAGCATAGCAAAACATCTTATGAAGAGGATAAAATGAGACGCGATCCGCCGCAACTTGAGTTTATACCATAACTTTACCTCGAATTTGAAAGTTATCATGTTGCATTAGCTGAAGGCATGTCCTGTGGAGACGCGAAATCCAACACGGTGTCGAAATACTGCCGTATAAGGAGGCGTGATTCAAATGGTGATACGCCATCTTAGACGATTTGGTGGGTATTGTGAAGGTCCGCCATTTCCGTCTCTGAATCACTGCCGCGCCGTGAGAACTGATCTTCTTTGGACCTTGAACTCACGATTCTCAACGGCGTGGGATGCCTCTCTATAGTGAAAAGGGCAGCAACCACCATGATTGAGCAAATACAAGTCAATATCTTAATCTCCTCAGAGTACGCTCCAGCGTAGACGGTCTTAACAAGATCTCGCTGGTCGACTGGAAGATGTAATCCTGACAGGGGAGATCGATGAAGGCTCTCGAGTTGCGCTTCGGTTAAGTGACCTTCGAGATATCGGTTCACGTGAATGTTGAATATGACTGTGCAGATTGAAAGGCCTATGCTGCCCCCCAACACTCGGGCCTGGGCAACAGCCCCTTGTGCTGTAGCTTTCTCACTCGACTCAGCCGTGGAAATGCTCGTCACAATTGTCGTTGCCGAAAAACAGAGACCGACCCCCAGTCCAAATATTGCTTGGTAGGCGTACTGGGACGGCTCCGCACTTTTTGCTCCTGTTTGAGTCGTCATCAGCCCCAACCCCAAAAGTTGGAGGCAGGATGATCCAATGAGCGTATACGAGGTGTTGTTCTGTTTGCTGGATATTGCGCCCCCCAAGAAAGATCCGACCGCACAGGCGCCAAGAAGTGGAAAGAGATGAATACCAGCCATGAGAGCATCTTCACCATGGACGATTTGAAACCGCTCCGGAATAATAATTGTCAAAGAAATATACGGAAATCCCGTAAGGAGAGTGAGTCTGCTTCGCGTCAAGTCCTGTTCAAAGGCGTGAGGAAGATTGGGCTCTTACAAGAGGCTTGACGCATAGACCCTGTGCAACATCAACCGAATTGGAAATATTGGCTCGATATGTCGGTGCCTTTTCGAATCGAGGACCACCTCCCAATAAATAAATGCGGCCCAACTTACCCCCGATACAACAAGGGCTGATATGATAACCGGACTGGACCAAGCAAAAGTCTGGGAACCGGCCTGCTGAATAGCAAAAACGAGCAGCGACGAGCTGCAGAGTAGTGTAGCGCTACCGATAAAGTCTATACTTGCAAAGGCCTCCCAAGAGAGTAGATGGGAGACGTCTTCCAGGGGCCAGAAACTCGTAATGGCAAGAATGGCAACTAGTCCAAAGGGAATACTGTTATAGGCAAATATCAATAGAAGTTCATCACAGGTCGGGCACGCGGGACCTTTGCGAACTCACTTAAGGTTGAAGAGCCATCTCCAATCAGAGAGCCTAGAGATTAGACCTCCAAGTAGAGGGCCAAGAACGAAGGCTATGGCAAGTGTTGCTCCGATCATAGCTCCGATCAGACTGGGACGGTGTACAGGGCCGACTTCAACAAGTGCTATCTGGGTCAAACTGTACAACCCAGATGCTCCTATACCTTGAAAAGCACGGCATACGATGCTGATGGACATGTGTCACTATCGTCCTTTCTCCTGTTTTGCAATGCCTGAGATTGGAACCATACGTACAGTGCAGTCATGTGTTTTGAATTGGCACAGCCCAAGGAAAAGCCGGAAAAGATGACCCAAGAAAGAACTAAAATGTTCTTCCGCCCATATATGTCGCTCATTTTGGAAATGCAGACGGCGAACCCTACAAAGGTTTGTTAGAGAGGCCGAATCTGTATGCGGGAGGACACAGGACTCGAACCCATATAGGTCAGCAGATACGCCAACACAATCCACGGTGCGTTGACAAAGTCACCCAAGTCGTTCGATATTGTTACCAGCGACGTCGACACAATCGTCGTATCGAGGGTCGAGATCAAAAGTCCGACAAGGAGCCTACATCCGTTAGGACGGCAAGACTAGAGGAGGGAAAGCCATACGTTATAACTAGAACTGCCTGATGCAATCCCTTCACCTGGGACGGTCTTCCATAGCCGAGTTTTGCCCGTGAAGCCTCGTCGTCCATGGAGTTGGAGGTCTGTGATCCTGCCACCATCTGTCCCAAGGATGGGTTTGGGTACGAGAGTGACACACGATACTCCGTTGTCATGATTGATTCCTGGGGAGAGCGAAGATTTTATCTCAATTATTTGTGAAGAAAACAGTATGGCCTGCTCAAAAAAAAAGCCAGAGTCAGGAGTTCAGCTTGGTTGTTGCAGCACTTGGATCTTGAGCAGGTAGACGAAAGAAGAAGAGGGAAGAGAAGCGCGATGTTTTGAAGCCCAACTCTTTGTTACCGAGGGCTATTGAGGAGAAGGAGAAAGGTCGGCAAAGATAAAATTTGCTGATAGAGAAGGTCAATCGCACCACGCGTCGCCATCACAGGGAAGGAACTGCTCACGCTACAAGTCCAGGCCAATTTGAGACAAGGCGCAACTTCTTCGTGGAACTACAAAGTGTCAGCCTCCAAGACTTTCGAAGCCCAAAACGAGGAAACTGGTCACGATTCGAGCCCTTTTGCGTCGATTATGGCTCCTATGATAAATCATACACGGTCCTGGCCATCCTCGGACTGTGGGAGCTGTGGGAGCCGAAGTCAGACATAGTCGTGCTGAGACAGGCCGGCGAGTCGGGGAGATGGATGACGGTCCCTGTCCAAGAGGAGGATGCTCATTGAATAAGTATCCGAAACATTCTCTCGGCTCGGTTGCACCTGTACGGCTCGTGAAGCTGTATGTAGCCTGCGTCTTACAGGAGAGGCGTGACCACGCTGTCCAGCAGGCTCCTGAGAAAAGATTATGCGAGCAGCTATGCATTCACTGGCTCCTCGTCTCGGCGGCAACATGGTCACGGATTTGTTCAAGCGTTTCAGGATTCCCTTGCTCTACGCTTAATGGATACTAGGAACGGCCGAATACTCTATTAGCGGACGGGACAGCGGGTATCGGAAGGGTAACTGAGCCAGAGTGACACTGTTGTATGATGTCGGCGCAGCAATTGCGTGGCAACGGCCTTTCTGGTATATGTCGCGATGTTATACCGCTACCGTTAGAGACAGGTCGCAAATTGCACACGTCGCGCCAGATGCCGGCTGGCATTTGACGCCAGCAACGAGCCGTTCGTTTGCGCTGCGGTTACACCACACCATGCTTCGACCAGTCAGACGTATGCAATGGGACAGCACTTGCGTGGAAAAGTAGCGATCAGTTGCTGAACCGGTTCCACAAGAGGCTTGTTTCATCGCACGAGGATCTGAACTAGCATGCTGCCGCTTAAGCCGCCTTGCAAGAAATCTGGCGGCTGGTGTTCAAAACAGTTGGCATTGGTAGTCAATTGCACGGCCCGTTGCATCGGTATCTAATCTACTCAGCTATCGAATCTGTGGTATGAACTTCGAACTCATGCGGAACGGATTACTGGGCCGAGTCCTGAATGTTTGCTTTGGAGACGAGGCGATGGGCGACTACGGAGATCCCGCAAAGGCCTCCGTGGTATTCCTTCAACAACGCCGTTAGGCGTCCGCTCGGCTTTGCCGTTCTTTGTGTTACCTGGTCACGGGAACTAGGAAGCTGTCGAATCACAAGTTACAGACCATGATCTCTAGGTCAATGAAGCTGAGCCAATACAGTGATCGGCCTACTAGGTTGTCAATGTGCCTGCTAGGCTAGTCATGGGAATGAGGGTGAACTTGTTTTGTCAATGCAAGTAAGTACTATATCTTGAAGCACTTCAACTCTATCCATACATGCTCACAAGGCTCTATGAAAATCATTCTAGTGATTACTTAGAAGGGGGGAAAAGAAAGGGAAAAGGAAAAATAAAACGGAATACCGCATGTTGAGCCCCACGAGATGCTGCTTCTGTCCGGCGGTGTTGGCGGGTCAAGATGCATGGAGCTTCCATATTGATCTGACAAGCCAGTTCCACGGTAACGGATCTCAGAAAGCATCATATGATGAACTCTAATCGGGCAACTGCGCAATCGATGCGCGATTCCGTAACTAAACTTGGAATCACGTTCGAGCGTATACCGGAGAACCGGTTTTCTAGTGCCGTCGGCCTGGAACCATCCCTTACCGCCAAAGCCGTTCCGATACTAGGATCTTGGTTTAATCTTATTGAATTCCAACTAGCCTTGCCACCAATGCGTTAATGATGCTAGACGCTTCTGTTCATCTTCATGTTCTGGTTGTGAGCTCGCACGAACTTCATATTGACGCCTCTCTTTGTGCAAGTTTCTTGCTTAAGGGGCTTTTAACCGCATCGTCACATTTGAATTAACCTCGAATTCCATATTTGAAGAATTGCACATGAGCATCTCTGATCTGTGCCTTAACTTGGACGTTGCTGCATCGTCGCTTCTCCATTTCTTGACTCATCAACCTCAGAAATCATGACATCGTCACGCAGCAATATCGGTCAGCTAGCACCAAGGCCAAATGTCTGTACCCGAACATTATCCCACTGTCTACTAAGTGGAGATTCCAGACCGCAGGTTGAGTGGACAGGACAGATGTCACCAAGTCCTACGGTTGATTCCTTTGTTGAACAACGCCGGCGTATCTATGGCATGGTCTTCCTTCGGGCCATAATTATGCAGCGTGGCAGGATCGAAAGATCAGAGACGTCACAGGGCCATGTTCATTGTCTACCACTGACAGATGCTATTCATTGTCCAATACCGTAAGAACGGAAGTGTGAAGAGAAAGGAGTTTATAAACCATTACCACTGCAACAGTAATTACCAGAAATGTCATTGACAGGGATTAATGGTCAAATCTAACCCGAGTCAATGGAGATGCAGCTACTCCTTTCAGCCGCCGCAGCCAAGGTGGCCTACCCTCATTGGTTGATCGGATGCTTTAGATGCAATCTTCGGGAGGATTCCATTCCTTTGGGCAATGCCTGCGAGGCTCTTACTTGCAGAAAAATCTTGGGGCTAATACGCCTGCGCGGCATATTGCGTATAAGCTTGTCAACTAGACAGTACTAATCCTCTGGGCATTCCTACAATCTATCACTCCGATGCTCCATGTTTCATCTGCAGGAGCATGGGTCAGCTTCCTGCAGGATTCCCAATACCACTCATTGTCTCATGGGTCAACACCTTAGCAAATATTGTCACCAACGCGGCCCGTTTCCGGATTAGAAGCTGCATCTCTGGTCACTGAACGCGGGTAGTGCACACACTTCACATCAATAGTAGATGATCCGCATCTTCATCTATTGGCTGAGCTCTGCGCGTTTGTTTACCGCCATTGAGATGCCCGTTGCCAAGCCTCTTTCCTTCAACCAACTCCTTTTGGATGATCCCTCCGATGGCCCATTCACTGTGGGTGGTGTAGAAGCGCCTTTTATGCAATGGAGTGCGTCATTATGGATAGGGAGCTTGCCTAAGCTAGGGTTAACGCGGTGAGGCGAGGCTTTGATATTCCGTTTGTATAGAAGAGTGAGTGTGGGTGTGATTGGACTCTGCAGGTGTGTAGGTGTGCGTGCAAACGACCTCAGCAAACCTTTCTCTGGTATAAGAACACTTCGAGGGCTCCTTGCTCCACTCTCTATTGGCTCTTCTTCTTCACATTTCTTCTTTGGACACTTTACTCCATCAACTTCATCTACCTTGATTTATCTCGCTGCACCTCCCCCTGGCCCGATTACTACTACCCAGAGACTTTATTGCTCATATGAAGAGAGGGAGTGGCTGCTCCTCATCTTGGAATGACACATCATGTGTGAACCACCGAGAAAAGAAGGCCAAACCCTTGATTCTGGTATTGTAGATGATATCGCCATCGTTGGGCTTGCGTTGCGGTTCCCAGGCGACGCTACCTCGCCACAAAAGCTCTGGGATGTGTTAGAGCGGAAAGAGTCTCAATGGTCTGAGTTTCCAAAAGACCGGCTCAATATTGATGGTTATTATCACCCAAGCAATCAGAGGCTGGGAAGTGTATGCTCTCCTCCGGGTTCTTTATGTCTTTCAGAAGTTGTACTGACTTGTTGCAGCTCTCATTTCGAGGAGGTCATTTTTTGAAGGATGACATCAGCGCATTTGACGCTCCTGTGAGAATACCGGCAAGCTAAATGGACTGAAACTGAGCAAACATTAATAAGAATAACACAGTTCTTCTCGATCCCGACAGAGGAAGCAAACGCAGTCGATCCCCAGCAGCGTATGCTTCTTGAGGTCTCATACGAAGCGCTTGAGAATGGTACGTTGTATCCAGAATTGGGGCTTGTTCCACAAGACTAAAGACACTGACGTGCGTGATAATTATTAGCTGGTATTCGGAAAGAAGACATTGATGGGAGTGATGCTGCGGTCTATGTAGGCTCATTTGTCAAAGGTCAGTTCAACACTAGCAGCTTATCTTTTCGGAGATCCTTCAGGAATGTTCATCTAACGTTACACAACATTAGACTATGAATACATCAGCCTCCGCGATCAGAATTGGGGGCCGAAGTATGCCGCAACAGGGAATGGGATTGCCATCATGTCGAATCGTATATCGTATTTCCTCAACCTACATGGCCCAAGCATGACAGTGGACACTGGCTGCAGCTCTAGCCTTATTGCGGTTCACTTGGCTGCGCAGAGTCTTCGAACAGGCGAGACATCATTAGTAAGAAATTGAACGAGTATCTTGGCGCCTGAATGACCTTGGCTGACCTTGCTATCAGGCTTTGGCTGCAGGTACTGGCATGATTTTGTCTCCCGAAACTATGCTCCCCATGACGGCGTTGAACTTCCTCAGCCCGGATGGCAAATGTTTCACGTTCGACTCCCGAGCGAACGGTTACGGCAGAGGTGAAGGTATTGGTGTTGTGGTTATGAAGCGTCTGACAGATGCGATCCGTGACAACGATACTATTCACGCCGTCATGCGAGCTAGCAATATTAATCAGGACGGCCGCACCAAAGGTACGTTGAGAACATCCCTTATCGTCCATTTTCTTCCAAAAATGAAGCAATGTACTAACGAGATTCCAGGTATTACCTTTCCCAGCGGAGATGCCCAGGTTGCCAATATTCGTGCCGTTTATGATTCAGCTGGTCTTGATTTTGCTCAGACCGGCTACATCGAATGCCATGGCACGGGAACGCAGGCAGGTGATTGGCAAGAGCTCCAAGCCATCTCCCAAAGTATCGCTTCTGTCCGCACTGTTGACAACCCGATCATGGTGGGCTCTATCAAAACCAATATCGGCCATCTCGAGGGTGCAGCCGGCATTGCTGGTTTGATCAAAGGAGTGTTGTCCCTGGAACGCGGCCGTGTGCCTCCAAATATCAACTTCATAAAGGGCAATCCCAAAATTGACTTTAGGAATTGGAAAGTCAAGGTGATTAAAGCCCCCGATCCTCAGTCATGCAATTTACAAACGGCATATTAGGTCCCTACGGAAGTTACAGATTGGCCTATTGCTGGCATTCGTCGTGTCAGTGTCAATTCTTTCGGCTTCGGTGGCTCAAATGCCCATGTGGTGGTAGATGAAGCTCCGGGCTATCTTGAGCTAAAGGGGCTGAATGCAAATCATTCCTCTACAGACGTTATACCACCCAAAAAGACTGGAATCCCAGCTGAAAAGAGACCCGAAGCCCGGTTATTTTGTTACTCAGCAAACGACAATGCTGGTGTTGTCCGCGTTATGGAATCCCACATCGAGTTTCTTGAGTCTATTCAGAGAGACGCTCGAGACTCTTTGATCAACTATTCCTATACTCTGGGTTGCCGCCGGTCTAATTTAGAATGGAAAGGTTTTATCATAGCCGAATCAGCGTCAGACCTTGTGGCTAAGATTCAGGTTTTCGATACGGCTCATTTGGCGCGCTCATCGCTGAAGAAGCAACACAAGCTAGGATTCGTCTTTTGTGGCCAGGGCGCCCAGTGGGCAAAAATGGGCGCAGATCTCATGTCTTTCAATGTGTATAGCGCCAGCCTTAAAGAGGCCAGTTGCTTCTTGCAAATTGTGTTGGGATCTCGATTCGATCTTCTGAAAGAGATTCTTAGAGGAGGTGAGGACACACGCATATCTGATCCCGAAATCTCCCAGCCTGCAACGACCGCTCTTCAAGTTGCTCTTGTCGACTTGCTCAAGTCTTTTGACATCCAGCCCAAGTATGTTCTTGGACATTCCTCTGGAGAAATTGCCGCTGCGTATGCCTCGGGAGCCATATCACGATATGATGCCTGGAGAATTGCCTATTATCGTGGTCTCGCTGCCGCCAGCATTCCGTTCAGAGCTTCGAAGTTGAAAGGAGGCATGATGGTTGTTGGAATGTCAACTGAAGAAGCATCAGCATATCTTGCTAGAATTAACAAGTCTGCACAAATCGCTTGCATCAACAGTCCCAGATCCATTACAATCTCCGGCCAAGCTGAAGCCATCGAGTTTATCGCTCACGATCTGCGCCAAAAGAACATCTTCAACAGGGTCCTAAATGTCAAAGTTGCCTACCATTCGTCTCATATGAAACTCGTCGAAGATGATTACGTTGCTGCTCTTGATGAAATTGTTTCCAGCGACTGTTTTGAGGGAGTCAGGATGTTCTCTTCTGTCACTGGCAAAGAGGTGACGGGGAGCCAACTAAATGCCAAGTATTGGGCAGATAACATGGTCTCCCCCGTTCAATATGTTGGGGCAGTTCAGTCACTCATGAGACTTCCGCCAGATGACCTTCCAGATGCTTTGGTAGAACTCAGCCCCAGTGCAGTTCTCCGGTCACCAACGGCCGATGTTCTCGCCACGATCAGCGGTGCTGCCAGTCCAGCATACTATTCAGTCCTTGAGCGGAAACAAAATGGATGTATCACAATATTCGATCTCATTGGTAAATTGTGGTCTAAAGGGTATCCGGTCAATATGAGGAATGTCGTGTCCAAGGGTCATGAGCAGGAATCCTTGAGGTGTCTCTCGAATTTGCCATCATACGTCTGGGATCATAGCAAGAAATACTGGCACGAGACTGATATAAGTCGCGAGAATCGTCTGAGAGAGTATCCGCGAATGGATCTCATTGGTTACAAGGTATCGGATTCTATTACAACCTTCGAACCTATTTGGCGAGGGTTCTTGCGCATCTCAGAAAACCCCTGGATTCAAGACCATCAGGTACAAAAGACAATTGTCTATCCAGCCGCCGGCATGGTTTCCATGGTTCTAGAGGGAGCAAAGCAATTATCCAAAGACAGTCAGAATCTTTTAGGCTATGAGCTCGTGAATATGAGCATTGAGAAAGCCATGACGATTCCTAACACCTCTTATGGCCTGGAAGTCGCCCTTAGCATGAAAAAGGATCCGACGAACACCGATAGTCACGACAAGATTGGAATAAGATCATTCGTCATCTACTCTCGATCTCAGGGTCGATCGTGGGATCGACACGCCAGCGGTAATTTACGCTTCCATTACAAAATTGGAAACTGGCAGACAGCTTTCCGACCGTATGAGGGACGTCAAAGTACTATGAGCGAGATTTGCAAAAAGCCAATCATTCCACGGCAGCTTTACGAGCACCTTGATTCAATCGGAATGAACTACGGACCCTTGTTCCAGAACATTACCGAGGTTCGTAAGTGCGATGGTCACTGTGTGAGCAGAATCAAGATCCCAGATACCAAGGCAAAGATGCCCGCCAAGTTTGAGTATCCACATCTTCTACACCCAGCCACTCTAGATTCCATGATTCAAACTCTACTGGCTATACAGCCATCACCAATGGTTCCCGTCTTCATCAAGTCCCTCTTTGTGGCAGCAAACGTGGGCAGTGCGGAGTCTGGCGCAGACTTCAACGGCTACTCCTCAGTTAGAACTACTGGCATTCGAAACGCAGATGCCACCATTGTCATGAAGCAGGCATCATTAGACCATGCATATGTCGTTGTTGAAGGCCTGAGACTTACTGCATTGTCTCACCCATCTCCTGAAGAAGGAGGCTTCCTACCTAGCAATCGCAATCTTTGTAGTCAGATCATGTGGAAGGAAGATGCTACTTTTGCACGACCGAGCTCATACATTGAACAAGTCGATGTTCTGGCTCACAAGTATCCAGGACTATCGATTCTCCAAATTGGTGGCGTTTACCAGCTCTCACTAGCAACTCTTGGTGCAGTCAGCTCAGATCCAGACGCGAATCCCCAGCTCCTGAGATATACCATTCTTGAGGCAGATGGAGACGATACCGCTTCCCGAATTATTTCATATGTGAAAGACACCTCTCTACAGCCTTTCATTGAAACAATCTCGGATCTTGCAAGTATCAACAATGATTACCACTTAATTGTGGTTTGCACCAATGTCCAGGCAGATATCGACCTCTTGAAAACGAAATTGAAAGCAGGTGGTGTCTTACTGACGCAAGTCACTGATCCGAAATCCAATAAGCGACAACTTGACGAAGCCAAGAGTACATCAGACATTGGAAATTCTCAAGCAATTACCAATAGCCACCTTATGAGAGACGATGAAGATTTTGTCCATTTCATGGAGGGCGGAGTCCAAATTGACCTGAAGGCTCACAGGTATAACCAGCCATCTCGTTTGATCAGTCCAGTCGTCATTATCACTCCGAAAGAAGTGGGCCCAGAAGTTCAAAACTTCATTGCTGCCATTCATCGAATTAAGAAAACAAGAAAGATTCCGCTCGATATTTCGTCTATGGCTGTTGATGAAGTGGTTGAAGACCCGACTGCAATCGATGGGAAAACAATGATTTCGCTGCTCGAGTTTTCTGGCCTTGTGCCTCGCGATTGTTCCATTTTCGAATGGGAGAAAGAAGATTTCGACGCCTTTCGCGTATTACAAAAACGGGCAGATCATGTTTTCTGGGTTACTCGGGGAGCTTCGATGAGCTGCGAGAATCCCCGCGGAAGTCCCATTGTCGGGCTCTCCAGGACTCTAATCTCCGAAGATTCCCTCAACTCGATTGTCACTTTTGATTTAGAGAGAAAATCAAAGCTCGATGATCCCACTGTTGATAACGTATTGCGCCTCCTTGACGCAACCTTTGGATCAAAACTAGGACCCCTACAGGATACAGAGTTTGCAGAAGAGGGTGGGAAAATTTACATTCCTCGTCTTAAAGCAATCCCTTCTATGAATCGCATCATTGAAGGCAAAGCTTTGACCGGGAGGTTCTCTCAGAAACCGTTCATGAACAGCCCAGGTCTTCAGTTAACGATCGAGGCTCCGGGTATTAGTGAAGACAACTTATTCTTCATCAAATCCGAATTGCCAGAGTTAGGAGCAGACGAGGTTGAAATAGCATTCAAAGAGGCGCCTCTCTCTGTGCTTGATCTCGAGGTTGTGCTCGGAAGATCTCAGGAGTCAACAATTGGGGCAGACATCAGAGGCAAAATTACTCGAGTGGGCAGCGAGGTCAGGGGGTTATCTGCAGGCGACAATGTTGTTGCTTTGGTTGCCGACGGCTCAATCAAAAACTTAGTGAGAGTCAAGTCTCAATTTGTCAAGCGTGCCGCTACCGACATTGTACCAAGTTTTCTTGTCAGCGCCTATTTTGCCCTCATTCACATCGGAAGAGTGAAGCGAGGCCGGAAGGCATTGATCCATAATGGTACCAGTGCTTTTGGTCTCACCGCGGTTAATATAGCTATTGCAATTGGAGCTGAAGTCTTTGCTACAATTGTCGGCCCAGACACCGATCGACAGCGCGAGATTTTGGAACGGCGTGGCATTTCCAGGGAACATATCTTGGAGGCTGATTCCGGCCTTTTCGTCGCTGCTCTCCTGGGAGCTACAGACGGTAACGGCGTGGATTGTGTGTTTAACCCAACTTTGGAAGCATTTGACGTACAGTTCGATTGCGTCCGAAATTGTAAGACGTGAAGCTACCACTTTCATGTTTCCTCTAGCTTGTAGCTAACATTACAGCAGGCGGTAGCATCATCCAATTTGCGAGCAAGTCTTCGACCCCGATCTCCGGCCGTATACCGCCAACATCTATAACTGTTTCCAACTGGAATCTACATGAACTCCTCAGAGAGGACCCGGATTTTGTAGCAGAGCTTCTGGAGCGGGCCATTCAGTTCATCCAGACTGTCGAATTCAAGCCCTCCCCATACACCGAACTCAAGAAAGTTTTCGATATTGGCGCCTTGGAAGATGGGTTGCTGTGCCTTCAGCAAACACCTCATATCGGATTTGTCTCGCTATCCCTTGCTGAAGACGGCTCAAGCACAGTTTCCGTACTGAATGACGATATTACAAAATCGCTGGAAGAGTCTCTTGAATCAGGTGGGACATACCTGCTAACAGGTGGTCTTGGTGGCCTCGGAAGGAGCATAGCTGAGCTCCTTGTAAGCAATGGCGCTCGACATCTAGCATTTGTTTCTCGGTCTGGCGCCTCATCCGATGTAATGAAAGCATTCCTCAAGGATCTGCAGTCAAGAGATATTGACGCGAGAGCCTTTTCTGTCGATATTTGCGACAAACTGGAGCTGGATTGTCTCATCAAAGACGTCATTAGCTTGGACATGCCCCCAATACGTGGTGTATTCCAATGCGCGGCGGTACTCAGAGATTCCGTTTTCAGTAACATGACCTTTGATGATTGGGACACAGCCATCAAGGTAAAGACTCTCGGCTCCTGGAATTTATACCATAGCATCTCAGCCGAGGGTCATGATCCCTTCTATGTCTTCCTTGCCAGTTCGTCCGGCATTATTGGCAACCGCGGTCAGGCCAACTACGCTGCAGGTAACTGTTTTCTAGATTCGTTTGCCAGATATCTCCAGAAGCAGGGAGAGCGCGCCGTGGCCATTGACCTCGGTCCAGTCTTGGGAGCTGGTATGCTTGCCGAGAATGAAGAGATTCTGGATACCTTACGATCCAATGGCTTCTTTGGTATTCCGCATGAAGATTTCCTCACGATTGTCAAGCATGCCATCACGGGAGAGATAACCCCAGGAGTACCTATTCCTCCCCAAATCACCGTGGCTGTTGGAACAGGGGGCATGAATGCCCAAATCAATGCCGCAGACCCATACTGGACTCGCACCGCGCTCTACTCGTACCTCAATTTGGTTGACATGGCCCCACCGAATCTACTCGCAGGTGGTGAGGCGAGTAATAAGGACATGAGATCCATGCTTGTCTCAGCGGCAAGCTTCGAAGAGGCGTCATTGATTGTCCGTGATGGCCTCTCCATTATGCTGGCCAAGGCGATGAACATGCTCCCTTCGGAGATTGACATGAATAAGTCATTGAACGCCTACGGCGTGGATTCTCTCGTGGCTGTCACTATCCGAAACTGGATTCTGAATAATTGCGGCGTCCAATTTTCCGTGTTTGAGATTCTCAGCGATTCGCCCATCACGGAGATGGCAGACACAATCGCGGTGAAGGGAGGCTATGGCGGATTGGAAACAGAGTGAAGAAGGACGGAGACGGAGCAAAGTGAAATGGGGGAAAAGGAGTGAGGTTGAAAGAAAAGGCTACGAAGGAAGCAACATAGGAGGGTTGGGCTTAAAATGTAATAGCTACTACCTACTAGTAGGTAGTTGACAGGCGGAGAGAGAACAGAATTCTTTAGGTACAGGCTAGGCAGTTAAACGGGCAAAAGACGATGCGATTTCTTGTACATCCGATGATGATCGAGGTCATTGATTGACGCCCACAAAAAGTAAAACAGCCGGTGGAGGCAAAAGTAAATGCGCTGCGTAATCTGGGAATCGAACCCAGGGCTCCCCGACGTTGCGGATGGCAACGGAGAATTTTACCACTAAACCAATTACGCGGGTTTCTCATTGGAAGACGACGTCCTAATGCTTGAATATGGGTATTTCGGAGACGGAATGCTGAAACAACTGGAGCAATCGATGCATCGCCTTCAGAATCCAGCTTCCAAGTTATGAAAAGTAAATATCAATCAAGTATCAGTCACTTCGTATGCTTTCTATCCAGTCCATCAATTAATCACCAACGATACTCTACACAATCGATCCTCGCCCCAGCTTCAGCTGTATATCAGAGAGTCAAACGCCTTGCTCCTCGCACTCCTCGACCTGAGCCTCAACGCCCTGCTCATCCCACACTGCCTCTATCACGCTCATTTTGCAATTTTCTACCCTGTGTACTCCCTAAAGAAATATCAGTAGCTGCAAAATCCTTTAGGATCGAAGATACGAGCTAGCATACCTTGAATTGGAATCTGGGGTCAGCTGCCTTGAATAGCTCGCAAAACTCTCTTTCCTCTCGTTCCTGCGCGTTGAGGAGAGTACCCATGATCATATCCATGCTTCTCAACAGCTTTTCATCCCACGGATTCTCTGAGCCTGGGCCTCGTATGCAATAATCATTGATGATGACCCGAGCGCCGGGCTTTAGAGCAGGGATGAGATTCTTCAAAATCGAAACGGCATAAGGGCTTGAATAGTTGTGGAAAATCCACCGAAAGTAGTATACTAGCATTATTTCCAAGTCAGCAACAATATGATAGAACTAGAAGTAGACGACTAGTGAGAAGCAACTTACTATCAGCACCTTTGACAGGTTGCTCCGTGAAGAAGTCGTGGGCTTGCAAGGAGATTCTCTCTGCCACGGTTGCATCCTCGTAAATAGGCCTCGGGGCCGTATTTATCGTTTTGGACAAATCTTGCACGATGAACTTCATGTTCTTCCACTTTTTGGCCAGTTCTACAGCCACGAAGCCATGGCTGCCCCCGACATCAACGAGCGTACCCCCGCGCTCATTTACCTCGGAGAGGTCATAGTTATCTACAAAATAGCTAATTTCATAACCCTCTCCGCTGGTGAAGCTGAGCATCGCATTAGCAAAGCGCTTGGCCTTGACTGGATCCTTACCCAGAGTCTCAAACATGGGCTCTTCTCCAACCGTGCTGAAAGCAAAGTTGAATCCTGTGTGAGTCAAGGAGGTTGCCTCGGGGTGAGATTTCAATGCCTGCATAACATGGCCAGCGGCAGGGAAAATATCTTCTGAATTGAAGCCAATCCAGGCTTGAAGCGAGGCGTCCTGTGCCAGGAGACGCGAATTCGCAGTATGGGCAATGAGACCTGGAGATGGCTCGCAGAATATATTGTTAGTCATCGCATGCCGTAACGCACGAGCAAGGTTGATAGGTTCCAACGGAGTCTTAGATTGAAGTTCGGTTAATTCGATGGGAGCGTCCAACGGAACGAGTTTGGCTGCACAATAGTTAGTCAGATCAAAAATCAACGTTCATTCAGTCGTACCAATTTGATAGCTGTTAATTAGCTGTAGGCTCAAGGTGTCCAAGTACTGTCGAGTCAAGTTAGCACAGTGGCGAAACCGGAACAGAGGCAGAACTTACACTCCAAACATCATATCTGACGCTTTCTCGAGGGCCCCTGACGAGGTTTGTAAGCTCTTTGGTAGCGAAAACAATCTTTTGACGGCTCTTTTGTATCTCATCGGGTAAAAGAGGGAAATCGTCTGGTCCATCGACGCTGAGACTCGGCTGAGCGATACCATTCGACTTGAGGTACGTCTGCAGCTTCTCGGTTTCAACGCGGATAGTTTCTGCCAGCACAAGCATTCGAGAGTCGGCAGATTCTACTTTGATGACTTCACTCTGATCTTCTTCTTTCTTTTGTAAAGACGCTTCTTTCGGTCTTGCAGGAGAGAAGCCAGGAAACGAAAGCCGATTGAGTCGCTTTTTGTCAATTTCCATGCTGGCTGTAGACGGGCTGCGCTCGGAGAACAGCCACGATGGGACTCTAAGCTTTGCCATCATGATGTCAAATGGAGGGCTGTAAGGCGCAAAGTTAGAAAACGAGATGAATTTCAGCATGAAACAAAAGGAAAGAACAGAGATGTCCAAGTGAAAATGATGAGGAGACAACAGCAAGAAGAGAAATGGTCAGTAAAGCCATGACTCCGTTTGCTAGACACTTGGCAACGAAGGATCATGGCCAACATTGAGGCTAAGTGAACAGGCCAAGGCCCGTGCTCACGAAACAAAAAGATCAGACGATGATCCATCCTTTTGCAAACTTGCAAGAAAAGTCACCGGCATGTGGGCAAGTTCGACAACGGAGAAGAATCGGAGTCTCATGGAGCGAGTGCCCAGCTGAGTACCTCTAGCACCTTCAAGTCTCACAATCAGGTGCCAATTGTGACATCTCTAGCCATGTACAGGAGAGTTTCATTTTCTTTCCTCTCCTTTATATGTAAAACATCCGGGATGGTCCAGGTTGTGATGGCATGCCCGCTGGAGCATCCTCGCAATAACCTCAAGGGTCAACAGACAAAAAGAGATGTTTCCAAGAAAGAAATTTGGAACAGATAAGATACCATGTAAAGGGAAAAGATAAAAGGAATTGCACATACAATGAGGCAAAGTCTGCCTGAGGCTGCCTTCGCAGACGATGTCTCTGGAAGTAGAAAGAGCTCGGCGAGGCCCCTCGTGCGTAAGGGAAGCAGCGATATGATGAGTCGGATTCAAAGTATTTCCGTTTCGAGTCTCTCTTAAGCGCAGGTCTTTTCTTCTCTGCTTATTTTCCTGCTCGCACCAGCCAGAGTTGTCTTTTCAACTGTTGGCTGTTGTCGATGCCGCCGCCGTTTATCTTATAACAAACGCCCAGTTGTCAGGTGAGAAACACAGATTGAGCAACTGGTTACGGCTGCAGTGGGGAAGAAAGAGAGAGAGAGGAGAGCGGAGGAGAAAGAAGAAGAAGAGGCCAATGGACAGCTTTCAAGACACGGAGACTCGCAGCAATTAAACTAACTCCGACCCCAGAATGCACAGCTGCAGCTGTTTGCACTGACACTACGAGCACCAACATATTCCGTCCCAGTAGCCGACACTCTCCGCATCTACGCCTCCGTACTCGTACTATAAGCCTGGGTCGATCGATGCAAGAGCCGGAGGCTGACAGAACCCTGGTCAGGCATGGTGTCCCAATCCGCCATCCCCGACAGACTAGAGCGGCATCAGTCTCCAGAATTACGGAGCATCCAACCGAGAGTGGTGGTGCTCTGAGGGTGCATTCGGGTGCCAAGTACCCGTTTCCAATGCCAGTCATGTCTCGTGCAGAGCCCGGGTTATCTAGTAGATAGCTAATCGCCGTCAGCGAGATCAGATCACGACCCTGTAGGAAAGTATATCCCGAGGTTCCGTTTCGAGCAACGTCAGAATCAACGAAGAGACCACGATCTTCAGACTATGACAAATTTCAGCTGTTGGAGATGTGATTGTCCCGAGAATGGCAGGGGTAAGCTGCGAGTATCGTGCAACGAGTTCTGCACTACTCAAGCTAAGGCGGCATGACTTGAAACCATGATGGCTTAGAGCCAACAATGCGGTTGTTGGATATCCAGCTCTTCTTCTCTCCACAAATCGACTCCCCATCGTGCCCTGTCCTTCGAGCTGATACGTTCTTACATTAGCCGCAAACATCAAGGCGCGGACCGCACGCCACCCCCGGCTGGCTTGTACGTCGGCCATCTCCTGTATCACCTGGCAAAGATGGCTTTGTGCTACTACGATTAATGATCAGGCACCACCTTCTCATAAATTGACAGGACAGCGGCAAACATCTCCATCAGGATCCTCCACTATCGGGACTCTCTGAACTAGAGTGATATTCGGCGTCTTGGACGGAACACATGTCATTTTTTGGGAGGCATCAGGCCAGCCGTCTCCTGCCGCTTTTTCAGCTTTCGCTCAGCCCTTGCGTCCGCAAACTTGACCGTCTGCCGTCCAGCTTGAGATATCGCCGGGAAACCCTGGTCAGAAACGCCACCGGGAGCTGGTCCCCAGCGCCACTGCCCAAGGGGGAGGTGCGGCAGGCAGGTGAGGCCATTTGTGAGACTGTTTGCTGTCACTGCTTGCTGCCACCGCGTCTTCTGATATGGGGGAAGTGCTGTGTGATACAAGTACATGGATGGATACAGCACTCCCAGAGCGGCCAGACGTGCAGCTCCATATTGCGCCGGACGCTAAAAACTGCGGCCGAGACGCCGTCTTGGCCGCAAAGGTCTCGGACGTGTAAGTCTTTGGGTGGATCGCGAGCGGGTGATCTCGTTGGCCAATTCGTATATCACGGGCTGCGCTTAGTGGTGGCTCTCCCTCCAGCCATCCCTGACTTCATGCGGTATCAGACTGAACCACATTTCACCGCTTGGTTGCAGAGCTGTCACTTTCTCTTTCTTTCTTTTTCTAATGGCTTCCTTTGTGAAGAGTATGTTCACTGTTGTGCCAACATATGGAGGAATAAAACAAAGCAGAGAAGGGGGGGCATACAGAGCACAATCTATGTGTATTGCATTGTCTTATTGTAATTAACCCTTTTCACCTAGTTGTCTGTACTAACGGCCTGAGCCGAGCTTTGAATAAACTCCATCCCATCGAAGAAGAATATGTAATTAAACCATCATAAAACAACACCCGCAGTGGGGTAGTACAGGCACTTTCAAATATTAATCCAAGACCTGGGACTATACTGTCTTGCCAAAATTCAAGACAAATGATGTATCTACACCGCACTACTACGGCCTCTGCCCGTATATGACGTGGAACGGCATGTACATGAGCTGGGAATTGTCAAAGTAGGCCCGCCGAACCTCGATCAGGAGCAACTCGACCTGATCTCGGTTCCACCCCAGGCCCCGAGTCAAGGGGCCCAGGGCAATGGCCTGCAGGCCGTCCAGGAGAATGGTCCGCCAGTAGAGGCCGACCGTCTTGAGGACCTTGTTCTTGGGCCAAGTGCCGATGGGCACATGGAGCACGCGTTCCGTGACGTTGGTGAAGCCTGCTTGCTGCATCTTGTCGGCTAGTCGTCCATCGGATACGGCATCCATATCGATGCCCAGGGCGGCTAGGCCGTCCGTCACATGCTTCCAAAAGCGGGCGACGGGGTGATCCGGGGACAATTCACCGTTTCCACCCGTAAGGGCGCTTCTGGGGGTGTGGTGGACTTCCTGGAGCTCCATCCAGCCGCCGATCTTGAGATGCCTGATGGCGTCGTCGGTCAGTACATGTACTCGTAGCCATCACGGTGGGAGAGTGGGGGAGGTTAGATTTACTCTATGGCTCTTCGGAAGAGCTTCATCCAATCTCGGATTGCCATGACGGTGTGCCTTGAGTGAATGTAGTCGAAATGGTTTCGAGAATGTAGCCACGGCGATTCCACATCGTCTATCATGAATCGAACGTTGGGCGGCAGCCAATCTGGCTGGATGGGCGAAAGGTCGATTCCCAGGATGTGGGCACTGGGGAATCTGTCTCCCACTAGTTGATACGGGCGTTAATGTAAACCGAAGAGCAAAAGGTGGTGAGGGCGGCTACTTACTCTCAATCGTCCAAATGCCCGTGCCCGTTCCTATATCGAGAATCTCTTGGGGGTTGGCGCCAATGGGGGCAAAGTGCAATTTCTGATTGCACAGGAGTTTGACCATGGCGTGTTTCATGTCTTCCCTCTCCTGCTCGACGTCTTCATTGGGGAAGTTGTAGCTGCCCTCGCGGAACCGATGGTAGCGGCGGCCATTCTCAAACATGTAGTCGCGGACCGAGGACATGGCAGACGTGCTGGCCGAGCTGACACTGTCGCTGTCATAGCCGGCATCAGATGATGTGTCGTCAGCTCCACCATCGGTGCTCTCTGCAATATCGGCGATGATGGACTCCTCGGCTTGGTCAAGAGCTTCGAGAGATAATTGTTCTTGTTCGGAAGTAGACAGCTCGGGAAATATCGAGACGCCATTCGGATGGGCTAAAGGAGCTACTGTGGACTCTGGCCTAGCAGCATTTCCCAACGGGGTGAACACTCCATCAGCTTGCTGTTGCTCGTTTTTCTTGGTAAGATTGAGCGGCGGGATGATGATCTCGCCGTGAGCATCTTGGTAGGTTTGCCCATGCGGTTCGTCTGCCAGCCCTTGCTGAGTGTCGTGTAGTTGCAAGGGCGGCAGTTTATAGTCAAGTGGATTATTGACTTGTAAATGAGCATGATGCTGCGGTTCATATTCGCCACGTGAAGTATCACCAGTGCTGTTGCTAATGGTGGTATGGTTCACGCTTGAAGAGCTGGCCGAGTGACCATCAGTACTCGTCGTGCCATTGCCGGTACAGGAGTCTGGTATTTGATGAGGCGGAGCTTCCAAGGTATCTTGTAAATACCGATCCATGGCGAAGTGAGATGAAGCAGAAGAGTATTTCATGGCTTCAATTCTCCGATGTGAGATGGTAGAGAGGAGATGGATAAATAAGCGGCCGGAGGCGTTCCAAGAAATGTGAGTGTCTCCAGGCGGCGGAATCAAGTCACGGACGGTACGCAAGAGCAAGTATTTATCTCCCGGCCGGCAGACACAGCGCTCGTTGGGCAAAATACGTATCTTGTCGTCATTCGGGAAACTGGAGGCCGCAATGTCTCGGGGAACCAATTATGCTGGTCTCACACAGGCGCGGATTGGCCTGCTGCCTTTTTGGAGAGACGAGATGGAGATTGGCTGCGAGGGTTCCAGGGGAGGAGATCAAGGACAGACTGTATGGCAGGACAGAACAGAGTTGGTGTAGGTGAAAATCGTAGAGGAAGAGAGGTGCCTAAACTATTGGATCTCTGATTGATTCAAAGAATGATCGAAGTATGAGAGAAGTGTCGAGGGCGAGATACACGCAGTGGGGGAAGCTGGAATGAGGATCGAAGAGTTTAACTGCATTAGCATTTGACGGAGGGATCTAGCCAAGGCCGCTAGGGGACTAGAAAGGACAGGGCCTGATATAGTCGCCGTTCACGCAAGCAATGCCAGCTGAAGGCTTCGAGACATGCAGCTCGAGGGGCGTGGGGCAGAGCAGGTAGGGGGGGGGGGGGACGCCACCGGTTTGATGGCTCGTGGATTGGATGCGTCACACTCAGATTTGATCGGTGATCCGTGCAAGTTGAGGCAAAGCAGCGGCCAACGGCTGGAAAGCAGGGGACGGTGAGGGATTGCCTGTCATTTGATGTATTTGTTATGTCAATGGTGATTCGTAATAGTGCTACAGGGCCAACGGACAGTCGGGGGATGCGCGAGCCAACCAACGATTCGATTCGTCTGGTCTAACACGGGAAGCACATGCATACAACTGTACGCACGGTTCATACTTGGACTGTCCACTCATTCGCTCATTCACGGTGTGTATTGAGCAGCCAACCAGGTGCGGTGGCTGTTGCTCGTATGTACCTGCAGAAGCTCGACAAGATCTCGTTGGAAGGCATCTTGATCCGAATGCATGAAATAATGGAACCTCCAGAAGATGCTCCTCTCCAACTGGCACTTGGTTTTAGCGGTTGGCGGGGGATTTTCAGTAGCGGCGGGTTTGTCTCCAGCTGAGCCGGCAGCCGCCGCTCATTGAACTAAAACCTTGACCCTAGTGATTTAGTGAGTGAGTGAGCGAGTGAGCTGAATGAGTGAGCAGCAAGATAACCTGAACCCTTGATATCAATTGAAGTGAGTAAGTCAACTCACCCCATCTCATCTCATCCCCTCACTTCCACCGTACATCTCACTCCAATTACCCTATATAACAAGGCCGATTACATCAAAGATAGGTATCAAAAGTTTTTTTTTTTCTTTTTTCTCAGCTGAATATTTTTTTTATCAACACATGAGATGGGGTTCTTTTTAACTCCGACATTTCTGCCGAATACACAAGAATAACACCGTCGTAGGCTCTACAACCCACTTTTTTTTTCCCTCGGACATTGGCACATGTAGTCTAAATGCTCGAGTCCATCATATCAACATCCAGCTCATGATTTTCCCACTCTCCAAGCGTAATATCCCAGTGCAGCTCATCTCGTATCAGTCGCCTCACTGGTAGATTAAATCATCCACCTTCATGTCACGCACTCCGAAAACGCCTCGCTGCGTTGGCAGCCCGTCCTTCGCCCCAGATGAAGTCATCGAGGATGCTCCAAGACTCCAGCAAGCCCGCGAGCTGTTGGCAGCAAACGACCTATACAACGCCAGCCGCGCCCTGCTAAGCCTTCCCGAGAGAGACTCCTTTACGTATCATGCCATGACAAGTGTCAAGCTGGCCGAGGTGCAGCACGTTGTCGGACTGGGCGGCGTCAATGGTCTGCACGCTTGGTATCGTGACGAGGATGGCACAGCTGTAAGCCTCAATACCTTGCCCTTTTCACTCCCTTGCACAGGTCAGGTCATGGAACGAGAACTGTAACTGAAAGCAAAGACTCGCAGAGGGAGCCGCCGCCGCTACCAGACATCGAGGCGTACATCTCCATCTTCAGTCCCTCAACGGCCACGGCGTCTGCTCTCAAGAACTTTGAGACCAACGCAAAGAAGACGTCGATCCGGTCCGAGGCCGCGCGGCACTTGGCGGAGAAGCGCTACGTGCACCCGGCATTGGCCTCACAGCTAACCATTCCAAAGGCCAAGCAGCCGCCCAGCCAGAACCCGTACTTTGACTTCTGGGCCTGGTCGTGCCGCAATCTAGAGTGGTGCGGGCCGTGCGCTTCATCTGAGCGGGTGGCAACGAGCCACCATGTGCTCCCTATTTTCATGCACCACTTTGGCTGTGCAACGCCATCACACGAGAGCCTGCAAGTGTTGAGACTGCTGGCGGATGGCCGAGCCGTGGCGGATATGGGCTCGGGTAACGGGTACTGGACGTTTCTGCTTCGGCGGTACGGCCTGACGGTCTATCCGGTGGATAACATGCAGAGCGAGTGGAGGGTCAATTGGGTCGACGACACCGTCATCATGGACGGCGTCCAGTGGCTACGAACAGGGTTGTAAATTAGTATTTAGTATTTAGTTACTAATTTAGTATTAGTATTAGTATTTAGTATTTTTAGTATTAGTTACTAAAAAATTAG
>NW_026946455.1:0-68294 GCF_033847375.1 Trichoderma aggressivum f. europaeum | reverse complement strand
AATAATTAAATTATTTTATTAGCTTTTTTAATAATTTTCTTAATTTTTTTACTTAGCTTAAGGTTTTTAATATTCTTTAGTTTATTTAACTTATATTTTATATTACTTAATTTTAGTTTTTCTTTTTTTAAAACTTTTAATTATAAATTTATAATTTTATTAATTATAAATTTAATTATTTACTTAATTATTTTATTATATATTTTAAATTAAAATTAAGTTATAATTATTATTTAAAAGTTTTTATAATAATTATTTTTATTAATTAATAAACTTAATTTATTAATATTTTAGTTTAAGTATAATAAAAAAAATATAATTTTATTAAGTAATTTTTTAATTTTAAAAGTATTATATATATAATTTATTTTTAAAAATTATTATTACTTTTTATAATTTAATATAATAATTTAATTATTTAATTTAATTAAGTTATTAAATTATAAATTATAAATTTAAAATTAATTATATTATATTTAAATTTTATTATTTAAGCTTTTTTATATATTTTAAATTTAATTTTAAACTTTAATTAATTATATTTTATAATTTAAATTTTTAAAATTTAACTTAATTAATTATAATTAATTAAGTAAAGTTATAAATTAATTTTAGATTTTAAATTAAAGGCTAAAGTATAATTTTTTTTTAATTTTATTATTAAAATTTTATTAAACTTTTTAATAATAAATATAATTTTTATATAATTCTTTTTATAATATTAATATTAATTTTTTTAATATTATTTTATAGTTTTTAAAAAATAATATTTTTTAGAATTTTTTAAAATACTTATATTAATACCTAAATAATAAAAATATAATACTTAAATAATAATACTTATTATAAAAAGTATAATATTTTTTTTATAAACTTAAATAATATTATTTTAGTTTTAATTTAAAAGCTAAGTAATTAAGGAAACTAAATAATATATAAAAAATATTATTACTACTTTTTTATTTTAAAAAAGTTAAAAACAAATACTATTTTTTATATAGCCCTAGCTATATAATATATAATAGTAATTATATATACTAACTCCTTAACTTTTTTAGTATTTATTTAAGCTAATACTTTAAATACTAATAAATATTAAATTTATATATATAATATAATATAGTTTTTAAATATATAAATCTTTTTATAAAATCTAAATAATTATTAACTATAAAAATTAGTAACTTTCTTTATCTATAGTACAAGGAGAAACCTTACCTCTATTAACCTCTCTGTTAAATCAAAGCATTCGCGTCGTATTTCTTCTCCAAGGTCTTGAGAAGAGAAACGCCATAATCCTGTAAATCCCATTTCATACAATGCATCTATTAGTGGCCGCATAGACGTCATTTTATCCTGAAAGTTTGCGTCTGATGAGATTGTTCGCAGTAGGGTATTGGCGGCCTTTAGAGCACTGGTATCCTGGCTATGTAACAGTACCTCCTCAATTAATGACGGTATTGCACCGCATCTATACGAAACCGGTCAATAACCCGTATAGTCAAGCAGCATTGTACACTTACAATTGTTCAAATACCAAAGGCCGTTGCAGGGCTAGATCATTCAGCCACTGAAGGCTCCGGACTTGTACACGCTCCTCAAGATATTGGAAGTCAACTAATTCGATAGCCGAGATGAGCAATAGATCCTTGTCCCTTACATTATCCATTCTTTGTCGGCCAGTGTATGTTGTAGTATTGCCGGTGCTCTCTGAGCCGATGCCGGCAATCCAGAGGCCATCTCTATAGTCTTCAGGGAGCACGCTTCGCGCCGAAATAAGGGCAAGGTATGGTAAAGAATCTGTTGTAGGGTTACTTTTAGCTGTTGGAGGAACCGTGGTAGAGTTGGCAATCTCAAAAAATGAAGATAGAACGCGAATTGCCGTTGGGCGTGTTGATGTATCAGTGAGTCCGCGTACTAGATAAGCGCAGACGGCAAAGTGAAAGCTCTCATGATCGAAATGAATTCCGTACGCATCATCAAGCGGCAATGCAGATTCTTCGAGCTGACTACGACTTTGTAAAAGGAGTGGGACAATTTTCTCTCCCGTAGCATTGCCCACTGCGCCAATGTTGGTCAAGACTGCTTCAAGGAATTGCGCCGTGCAGTTGAAAAGACCGATAGGCACGAGTCGGACGAGAGACATGGCTAACCAGAAAAGTTGAAGTCCGTAGCGAGAGGCAGAAGGAAGCTTGATCATCATTTTTGACAACGACGTTACGATAGAGATGAGCATTTCGCTATTCCCATCTTCCCCGAATTGGCCGATGCTATTTCGCAGGGCTACGAGAACTTGGTAGAGGAGGTCGTCGTCTACCTCTTCACGAGCTAGGTATCCCATTACCGCAAAGGCTCTTGGTTGAACAGCTGGATTATTTTGAAAGGCAGTGCTTGCCACAAGGCTCATCCAGCGTGATCTCCAGCTATTAGCCAAGTCAATAGAAGGTGCTGCAATAGAGCATATGTCGAATAAAATGACAGTTAGATTTTCAGTTGCTGCTAGTGTTGAGCTCGAATCGTGTGCTGTAGAGACAGAGGCACCGTCGCGAATATTCGAAGTCGTCAAAGAGAACGCCTCGCCTCGAGGCTCACAGAGAAGGTCAAGGTTTGCTTTCAGTTTGGTGAGTTTTGCTTCGTCCAGGTTGAAAGCTGTACAGACTGAATGGACCGAATTAACCAGCAGCTTGTACACGAGTGAGCGAACACTATTGTCGCCTGTATTGGCGAGCATCGTCACGATATGAAAAATTTCAGGCAAGAATAGCCGAGACTGGACACCGCTATCGAATGACAAAGCAACACAAAACTGGAGAAGCACGCATATCTCTGCCCAGACAGGGCTGTCTTGCAGATATCTCGTTGGTCTCAGTGACGAACGGTTGAGTGTTTTGCGAAGTCGGGAGAATATCTTTCCTCGAATCGTAACAGTTCCGATGCCGATGATGACTGGTGAGATGACGTCCAACGACTCCTCATGAGCACCATAGCTTAAAGCAGTCTTTATCAGCTCATCAAGGAATATATCAAGCAGGAGTTCATCATTGGTTATTGATGGTAAGACAAAATGTTGGAGAGGATAAGAAAGGTGCGGGTCTAAAACGATGAGATCGATCAGCTTCCTCAATAGTGTTGCGACCTTTTCTCGTCCCTTTTCGCTGTCTTGTTCACTGGTCAAGACATTGGTTCGAAGACCGGCGAGCCACGGTGACATGTAAGCCAAGCTGAGTGGCCTTTGCTCTTCAGGGAAGCTCTCCCACCCTACGAAAAATTCGGTTAAGAAGTCGGATGTGAGCTGTGGCTGCGTAGTTGCTAATATATTGCTTATTTCCACTACAAATCGCGTTGGATCCATAGGAATGGAGATGTCTAGCAGACGAGATTAGTGTTAATGATCAGTTCGGTCAATAGGCGGCTCGGAACGGACCTTTCGCGCATGATAATCTAGAATCAGCGCTATACTTGAAGGCCCTGCACAATGCTCCAAGCAAATTATATGACGCCAACCTTAGAGAGCGATCCGAGCTCAAAAGGTTGGTAAAGGCGAGGTTGAGTAATGTACCGGGTACGTCTTGAGGACGCATAAGCCTCTCGAAGGGCTTATATGTACGATTCTCTTTCCCATGCTTGTTCTTGGCGCTGCGGATCGTCTGAAGCACGTCGGCTTTCTTTGGGCTGGTAAAGTACATGACTATTTTGCCTCCATCTGCTCGGAGTCCGAAGGAAGAATCATCTTCTGATTGAAGTGTTGTCGTTGCTTCTTCCACATCTCCGAGACGGAAGATATCGTTGACAGTAGTGCTGAGACGGAGGCCAGACAAAACCTCCTGCTTCTTGGTTGTGGTTACTTGGACAAACTGGCTTCCAACTTTGATCACCACTTCTACTTTTCCTTTCGACTTTGAGAGCCTTGTAATGGGCTGGAACATATAGCGAGTATCTGTAACAACGCTAATAGTTTCCTTAGGGAGATGGAGTTGGCTGAGATGGAAATGGGCTTGGAGATCCTGAAGGCTTCCTATCAAGTGATACTCCACGTTTCTCGGGTGAAAAGCACTGCTATCAGATCTTGTGGATACTCGTAGCAGGTGTCGAAAGCATCTCCTGCAATCACCTCGTTAGTGACGATGAAAAGGGTAACAGCACGTATCTGACCAACCTAAAGGCGCTGTTCATGTTGTACACATAAATTCTCGTCAGGTTAAGTGTCAACTCTGAGGGAGTCAGAAGATCAAGCATTTTAAAGAAGTCATCCTGGGGGTCGTTCCGTCCATTATAGCATGTGGCATCTATGAAAAGTCCGAAGGGTTCATGCCAAAGTCTGCTGGCAATCTGTCAAACGAATTAGAATCCCTTTCTTTGGTCCATTGCTACAAAGGCCCCGGCTAGCTGGTGCTACACAGGTTCTCATGCAGCGCAGCAGCTTGGGTGTCAATGACTATGGAGAAGACTCAAGAGCTTACCTTGAGATAGCAATAAAGCATTGTGTCGTAATCAATGTTATCCGCTTCGATGTGACGTAGTATAATGCAAATGATGGAAAGTCCATCCTAGAGAAAGCTCAGTTAGCATTAGTTAATTCTCATATCATGAGGAGCATGGGCGAGCTGAGAGGATGGTTAACAAGCCTGTCTCACCTTGCTCTCGCCTCCATCATACACCGCACGAGATGTCAAATAAGACTCCGTACCACGAAAGGCGTTGCGAAGCATAAAGTTCTGGAACCGTGAATACAAAGGTGGGCTGTTTGTTGAGATCTGTGGCCGGTTCCATGATATGGCCAAAGGAGGGGGGCCGAGATTTGCGATCAAATTTCGTAGGGGTTCCATGGCTGGTGAACGACCACGGGGATGCTCTCCTGGCGATCTGACGTATTCTCTCCTATCCTTGGAGACAAGAATCTGCTGAAGGTGGTCCCAATGGTCATAGAGGAAGCGGTGTAAGGCCACACATGACCCAAAATCGATGGCCTTTTTGTTACTACTGATTTCTAGTTGACTCGGTGGGATCTTTCAGGTGGTCAGTCTATCTTCGCAAAAAAGAGCTGTCCAATCACTCACAGATATTTCACGTAGAAATCCCATGACGACATGGATGTTCTGGACTAAGAATAGGTTAAGTGGAAACATGTAAGGCTCCTTTGTTCCGAATAGAACGTTGTTGGCCAAGTTTTGAATTATCTTTGCTATGAGCAGTAGACCTCGCCGCATCTCCTTTGACGGTGGTGTTGGCACGAGTCCCTCTACTTCTGGAGCGACAATTGCAGGACAGAAAAACCGGAGGAAAATGAACGCGCCAACTGCAGTGTATTTGGCATTCGGGAAGCGGTGTAAAACAGCATCAGAAATCTACTTGAGGTGTGAGGGCTATTGATCAACAACCAAGGGATATTAACTGAACTCACTATGCTGCATATTTTTCTGAACGAAGGGGGTATATTGGAAGCAGAAGCACAAATATCGTCCATGAAAACTTTCGCAACTATCTGAAGTTGAAGAGCATTCTTTTGCAGTTCTTCCTGTGTGCCAACTCTGGTCGGATCAAGCTCCAAATCTAAGTCTTGGGATGTGAGCATGAGTCGTTCAAGGACCTTGTGAAGAGTTCCTTGTAAATAAGCAAAACCTTTCCACCTGGCGTAGACAGAGAGCATTTTGGTTGCAACGCAATTTCGACGCAAAATTTCCGTCTCGTTTTCTGATGGGAGATTAGCTCAGATCTTTTCCGGTATTACTAAAAGGAGTGATGAGAAACACAATATCTTACCCGTCTGATCAATTTCTGCCCGGACGAGTGCCTCAAACAGTTCGAATATGAGGCCTCTTTGTTCAAATACGGTTAGAAGGCAAATTGTAAGCTCATCGACTTCTGTACTAGGGCATATTGCACTCATTGAGGCAGGAAGTGATACATCTTTTGTAAGTAGCTTCATTCACACTGTCAGCTTCTGGCAAGGACTAAGTCAAGCGTGGGATTACCAACCTCTAAAAGTTCCTCATATTTCTTGCTAACAGCCGAGTCTGTCAAATTGCTAAACTCAGTTCCTTGGATCAAGATGTTGAAAAGAACTTTGACGAATGCTGTTCGGATCTCAACATTGTCGTGGTATCCGATATTGATGGAATGCTTGAGACCAACGTCAATATTCGCGCTAAGGAGGTTGGAGAGGATGGTGATGGCCAAGTCTGAATTGGAAATCACTTCATCCCGGCCGACTAAAGTTGCAGAAAGCTCCGATCTGCTGATCTCGGTAGACTCATGATTGAGAAGGGAAAGAAATCGATTGAAGTAGGTGTGGAACATTTGAGACTTCATCTCGCTCATTCCAACATCCGACTGACTGTCAGCGGGCTGAAGCGGTAGACGAAATGTGAGATCTGCAAGAGATCGCAAACAAGCTTTATCAAGATCCTTTTGAACTCTGTTCAAATCATCTGGTTTCCCACCTGCGCCGGCCTGATCCACATGTGGTGATCGTGGTCGATCTATCCAGCCAATGGTGTATTCAAGGAGTTGGTTTCGAATATGCACATCGTCACGGAGGTTCAAATGCTCCTTTCTCTTCGTTACTGCTTCGCACAATTGACAGACCCTTATCTTGACTCGAAGGGTATTTGCAGTATCTGCAATCCCGTCGATGAACTTTGCGAAGTTCAATGTCATAAGGCCCAAGTGGACTGACGAGGCGGCCCCTAAGTCAGCAGGGATTTCTAGTCTCTCGACCAGAGTCTTTAACAAGGAAGCAGCTTGCTCCGCAAAGATTATGTCTGTTTCTTGAGCTTTATCTGCCGGAGCGAGAACACCTGCAAAGAGCACTTCTAACTCTGATTCGAGAGATTTGAATAGGGCAGGATAAAGAACTGGTGACACTTCGCTCGACAGAATTTCGCGCATAGCTTCACGGACCCTAACGTTTGCACACGCTAGGAGTTGGATAGCCGACTTGAGATAACGTTTGAGCGAAGGCTCCTCGGATTGCTCAGATGGTGATCGATCTATCCATCTCAGATTCTGGAGTGATGGCTCCTCCAAAGCAATGGCCTGATCTGCGGTACAAGCTCCCCCAAGAGACGCGAGGAAGCCTGACAAATTTCGCCACTCTGACAATAACCGGTCATCAACAGAATTCGGATGTAGCGTGGAGACTTTTTGAACTAAATAGATCCAACGATCAAATGCGATTTCCCAGGCGTTCAGTATGCCTAATGTGGGAAACTGTATGCGACGCAAAAAGGTTCGAATTCGTTTTTGGAAGGCGACTAGTCCTGTGAATCGAAAATCTGGAGATGCGATCTCACGGAATACATCGCCGTTGCGAAGAATTGACGCTGATGACTTGATAGATTCAGAAAATTCACCGATGCAAGAGCACTCTGCCAGAAATAGGCCTATGCAAGAAGTAACAAGCTGACAGACATCAATATCGGCGGAGCAAAGAGATACAAGAAGAACAGTCTCTAATTTGGACGAGGCAGCTACCATATCAGGAAGCTCATCAGACAGGCGAGTCAACTCCTACAGCAATTCATCGTATAGCATTAGTGAGGGCTGCTGTATATCGCATGAATGGATTCTTACCGGGATGTTTTTCAACAAGGTGAGCCGAGCTTTGAGATAGTCGTGCATCGTTGTTAGTTCGGATAGCCTAGGATGAACCATTCGTTCACACAACTCGAGTAAAACCTTGGAGCTTGAAGAATATTAGTTCATGTTGGATAACACTAGTCTTCCATCTTACCTTCGAGTCCAGAATGTCTCACGCAGCTCAAGTATATCGGGATGACTCTGCTCATTGAAGGACTTGACAGCTTCTGGGTGCTCTGAAAAGAGTCGCTCAGCAACTTCGGTTGCTGTTTGGCAAATGGATTTGTTGGATGATATCACAGTGAATGTAAATGGCCCTAGCGTATCGAGAGTCGGCGTCTGACGATTAAGCTCATTCAATAAGGGCGTGGGCAAAGCACCGAGAAACTTGAGGATGCTGCGCGCCATATTTATGACTTCATTACTGAGATTTGCCGCCGGATCCCATGAGACAGCTACGCAAGTCTGAAACCAATTAGTATAAGCGTGGTGAGAAGCAGAAGACAGTTTTGTGTGCCAAACCTTCAGCTGTGTTTGAATAAATGGAAGAGCCTCATTGAAGAGCTCGTTATATCTGGAAGAGTCTGGCTGGTTCGCAAGGTAACAGCAAGCTTGGATAACCGCGACTTTGAAGCTATGCGGCGACGAAGGAGAGATACAAGTATCAAGGACAGTATCAATACACACATCTAAGTTGAGATGCGCTAGCGTAATAAAGGCAGCAGTAATCATATTCTGATCAAACTGGGCAGAAGGTGAATTTGTAGCGGAATGTCGAAATACTGCGTCCCGTACTTCGTCCTGCACATCCATGGCATAACTGACAAGGGCAGAATCGCTCTCTGCACTGAAATGACGAGCAGCGCGGAGCAGAGAGATGACACAATATCCGGCTTGCTCATTTCCATTCTTCATGGTTTTACGCAACGCGTCCAAAAAAGACACCTTCTTCATGATATTGTTGCTCTTAGCCTCCCTCAAGTTACTAGCGACCTCGAAAACATCAGGCATGAGGAAAAGAAGGGTTGTTTGGAGAGGAAACAGAAGAGTTTTGCGTCTACCATTGTCAGTCACGGTTTGTGTCATATCAAAAAGGGTATCCGCGCCTCCGTCGAGTCGTTTATGAAGTCGGTGGAGGTGGACAAATTCTTGCGGATATCGGTCAATCCATCGAGCTATTAATAACGGCATCGTAGCAGCGACAGTGTTTTGATATGATTTTCGAAAATGAAGAAAGCTCGAGCAAATCTCTTGTATGATGAGGCCAAGCTTGGAACCATCCACCCAGAAGGAGGAAAGAAGTCTCATGATAACAAGCGACCCTCTCCCAGACTCTTGAGAGCCCCAAGTCTCCGCAGTAGCTTCCATTGCTGCAGAAACGCGGACATTGTATATGACCTCTCTAAGATAGCTAAATGAGTCTGACCAGCTGGACGCTGTGACATACCCCACGAGTGTCTTGACAGGTGTTTCGATTTGATCAAAATACGAAGACAAGCGGCGCTCGACGTTGGGATCATCAGGATGGGCATCTTGCTGCGGCTCTTCGGCTGAGGATGTCACGCTGGCACTACCTTCGGTCCCTTGATCTAGCAGTACTTCTGCCGATAACATGTAATTGTCGGATATAGGTTCCAGCAAATCTTTGAGAGTGTCAAAGATTCGGCTAACAAGTCGCTCGCCCAGGGTATTAGATGGCAAAGGCGTGGTATTGTCGCGCGAATTGGGTTGCGCAGTCCAATTAGCAGAGCAGCAATCGGCTGCCAGGCTCAACACAAAGATCTCCGAGGACAAGACATGGCTGGGATGATCCGAGATAGTGCCATAGGGGCGCGCGAGGTCTTCGAGTAGTCCCACAAGTGATTCCAATATAATATTAATGGAAGATTTGCTCAAGTCGACAAGTGTGGATCTCGTTATATGCAGCACTTCATCTTCAAGGGGACTTTGACTGCTCGTTCCAGTGAGGTGCGGTAGCTACAACGCGAGGATTGATAACCGTTAGCTAAGTGTTCGTAGATGCAAATATACCCGATTGACGCGAATTGTTGCTTACCCTGCTGGACAATCGCTCGACCAAGCAGGCCACCAGACTTGAATCTCCAGACATGACGGCGATCTGGAGATGTCGGAACGAGCTCGTTGGGAGTGGATGAGGCCATCATCAAATCCAGGGCCTGGAAGTACAGCGCGGGGTACATTCTAGCATGTAGCGCGACCCCTGGATTGGACTCCCCTCCAAGGTACTCCGGACAGCATCACGGTATTAGCACAGGTACTTTTTTGTACCTCGGCGCACAACGTTACGGCCGATATTACAGGTAGGGGGCTCCAGAACAGGCATCTGTTACCAAATGATAGGGCGCCTCCAACGGTACCTACCAGGTACTAAAACAGCACATTAGGAGCTCCAGCCAGTACACGTACTACTACCTAACAGTAAGCTTCTCTCTAGCTTCCTTGTCTGTCACTGCGACACTACAGCTGGCACACTTGCGAATAGCATCTTCGCCACAGATCGTGTTTGCATTTACCGACAACGGTTTTCGTAGTTGAGAACAGTCAAAGGGCGTTTTCACCGGAGCAGCTATGCAACAATGCCTCGTAGGCACGGTGCTTTAGACGACTACACGTCTGCTGTGCCTCAAGTTTGTGTTCCTACCTTATCATGTGCAATCCTCATAGTTCACCCTAACCAAGTCTCAGATCATCTTGTCAACCTCCGATTCCGACTATCTAGATCACCTCATACCGGTGCTTAAAGATGCAACCAACTCACGGCGGACGCCAGCCCTTCTGCAGTCCTTGTCTCGGTATTCCGAGGACCGCGAAGCAGACATTGAACGAATCGGACTAACCAAACACGAAGAGTTTCTCGATTCGGTCCACAGACTACAAGAAGTCCGCGAAGGGACTGTTACCCTCACCACTGAGATTCTCAAGCTCAACCAATCAATTCAAGCCAGTACCGAGAAGCTTGCTGATCAAAAGGGTGCCCTTGTCAACACCAAGGCTGTGCGCCAGAATATTGCTGACGCGGCGGATGCCCTTCGAGAATCCCTTACGGTGCTCCATGCCGTGAACCACTCCCATGAGCTCGTACGCCGCAAGAAATACTATTCAGCCTTAAAGTCGCTGGAAGATTTGCAGAATGAACACCTTGTGCCAATCCTCCAGAATCGTTATGCCACCCAACATCGCCTAGCAGATGCAATTCAGAAGTCTCTTCCTGCATCCCGAAGAGCAATTTCCGAAGCGGTCATGTCTGACTTGAACACCTGGCTCTTTCGGATTCGTGAGACTTCACAATTTCTCGGTGAAGTCGCGTTCTATCATACAGAAATGCGAAGAAACAGGCAAAGAGCTCGAATCGAAAACGAAAAATTCTTGGAGAATTTCAAGTTGAATTCGTCTATTGAGTTGATTTCCGATGAGAATGAGGAATTCGATGTTCTCGACAACGAAGAGCTCCAAGTTGATTTTACACCGCTGTTTGAAGCTCTGCATATTCATGATGCCCTCGGACACAGCGACCGATTTCGCTCGGAATACGCCTCTACCCGACGCCAGCAGAAGGACCTTTTAGTGCCAACTTCGATTGATTTACTGGCTGAAGAAGGGTCTTCTCTAAGCAGTCTTCTTGAGGGAATTGCAGGATTTGCAATTATAGAAAAGGCAACGATGCAACGGGTCCCGTATCTACGATCCGTGGTTGATGTGAGTATCAGCGCACCTGGAACTCTTGAGTCCCCAACTGGTTTTAACGATATATTACAGGTAGAAGAGCTGTGGGATTCCATGTGCACCGCCGCTATAACCCTTACAACGAAGTCTCTGACAAACATTGATAATGCTGAAGTTTTACTCAAAATTAAAAGCGTTATTGCACTGTTCATTCAGACTATGGAAGTAAGCATGCAGTCTCGTGAATCGTTGCTGTTATACTTCTCTGACAAGTACTTGTTTATGTCTAGGGCTGGGGATATTCTGTGTCTACTCTGGATAATTTTCTCCTGCAGCTCTTCGACAAATATGCTCAGCTACTGAAGCGCCGATTCAGCGAAGACTTTCAAGAGGTGGGTGGTACAAATTGTCCTTGTCAGAAGACCATTTACTGATGAGCGATACTCGGTAGATTGTTTCGACGGATGATTACATGCCGATGGCTATTAACTCACTCAGCGACTATGAAAAAGTGATAAACGTCAGCTGGTTTACGCCAGATCGACCCACGGAGGAGCTTACGTACGCTTATTATATTTCTTGGATGCGCGGTCAATACTAATGATTGTGACAGGTTTCCATGCGTTTTACCATTTTCTCAGATGTATCCACTCTGCTGTATCGATATCCGAAACTTTCTAAATCAGTTCTATTTCTTTCTCGATGATCACTTTCAGCACTCAGATATCATTGATGAGACGCTTCGAAAGGTTTCTACTGCCACCCCTGTCCCTATCCAAGTAGAATCATAGACAACTAATCAACAAAGCAGTCTTTAGACGAGCTCCTCAGCGAGAAAGTCTGTAAATCCCTCGTCGAGCGTTTAAGCTCCCAATATCTGGGTCAAATAGTGCAGATCCTTATCAACTTGGAGCACTTTGAAATAGCCTGTCGGGAGTTGGAACAGCTATTGATACGAGCAAGGTCGTCTACTTCAGCGGGTGGTCCTTTGAGACTAAACGCCACGGAAGAGTTTCGCAACAACAAGAAGACTGCCGAGAAGAGAATATTTGAACTGGTCAACTCCAAAATTGATGACCTCGTTGACACGGCAGAATATGACTGGTAAGGTTTTTGGATAATGAAGTCACCATAGGTGCTAATCAAGACATTTGTAGGCTGGCGAGCGGTGTGCCGACAGAGCCAAGCAATTACATGCAAACGCTCACTCGGTATCTATCCAATATTATGAACTCGACGCTTCTGGGGTTGCCAAGAGAAATCAAGGAGTTGATTTATTTTGATGCTCTCAGCCATGCAGCTGAAAAAATCCTGGTATGCCGTTCCCCGTACCCAAATTATTACTCTCGATCGACGCGTATTAACCAGCCTCCAAAGGCCCTCCCTCTTTCACCCGAGGTTCGACACATTAATGGGCATGGCGTCTTCGCTCTGGCACAAGATGTCAACTACCTCACAGAGTTTGTTGGAAGCCTTGAAAACGGGCAGATGCTACGCGAAAATCTTGACGAACTTCAGCAGACTGTAAATCTGATGCAGTCTGACAATCATGAAGAATTTTATGATATTTCAATCCGCAACAAGAAATATGGCCGAGTTGACGTGCTCAATGGCCCGATACTACTTGAGAAGTATGCCGTCACCGAAACACCTGAAAATAAACAAAAAAAACGAAAGACCCCTTGAAAGACAAAAGCTAACACAACGTAGGCTTCTTCCTACCGCGCAGCCTTCGGGGAGAGCTGCGCCACTTTCCAACTTGTCTCGCTTTGCCATCATGAAATGAAGCAAAGCGATATCTAGACGCCTCTCTAAACTACAAGATATGCTTGTTTATTTTGCATACCTGGAGACTCTTTCGCATTAGCAGCTACCCACATGGCCACTCTGAGGCTGCGATTTTTATGTGCCGCAACAGAAGTTGAAAGAGCACTTGTCATGTAGGCGTTTTATCAAACCAACTACCTTTTCCCTCTCTTCCTGCCAACTGGGAGGCCCCTATTCAAACTCCTCAGACGGCATAGATGCCTATCAATGATTAGAAGAGTAATGCTGTGGCGGAAATCTCTTACCTGTTGGGGTTGCATTGCCGAATATTGTTGGTACATGCCCTCCATCTCACTATACATGGCCGCTTGTGCTTGGGGTTGTCCATAAGGGGCGGGAGGGGCTTGGCCGGGATACATGTTGGGAGCTTGTCTGTAATCCTGCTCAGAAGCAAGGGCATGCCCGCCCATATAATCTGCGGTGGCCATTGGGTGAGACGATGGATGGCCAGCCGACTGGGCCATGCCGGCATGCTGCCCCGGCATTGGCGCCTGACCCGGCCCCGGAACAGGCGCGGCGGAAGGCTGTGTGGTAGTTCGTTTAGCGTGTGCCGTAGCTTCTTCTCTGGGGACAATATCGATCAAGAAATCAAACATGTCGGACTTAGCAAGTGCAGAGGCAATATCGGACCGCTGTAATGTGCGTCTCTTATTCTCCTCGGCATGAATCCATGCTCGCATGGTAAGTTCCGTGATGAATATGTCACAGCCCTTGGCAAAGAGAATTGGTGCCTCTGCCGAGATCATCTTGACCTCAGGATCCGCCTTCATGACTTTTTTGATGCGGGCGAGGGGAAGTTGATGGATTTTGTAATCATGAGTGTCACTCTCCAAATGGCTGATTGTTTGTTGCCAGTAAGTCGTCAGGATATCCTTGTACTGTCCAGTGAGTCCCTGATGAACCTAAAGTGCGCCGGCTGGTTAGCAAGTGGAAGCGCAGTATGGCAACCAAGGAAGACAAACATTGGCCCAGGGCCCGGTGTAAAGTTCCGCGGGCGCAAAGCCTTGCGAGGCAAGCTGTATCCTAAGTTAACACCAAACAAAGGCTCGGCCGAACAGACATCGATGTATACGAACCGCAGCACAGGCACCTAAGCAGGGCGCATTAGTCTTCCCATAGTGTACGCCGAGTTGGGCAAGAATAACTGACCATAGTGTCCGCCTTGTGTAGGATCATACACTGGTGTAGGTCGGTTATGTGAAGGGTGTGCCGGTGCGGATTGATTTTGTGATTCCATTGTCCAAGCTGGATGATTGACGAGTAGCGATGTTGATAGTCGTGATGATGCAAGAGACGCTACTAACAATAATGCCGGCGTCAGCTCCCGCGATTATAAGTCCAGTGTTATATAGATGAAAGCGGGCTTATACATTCGTACCTGTGGTTACTTGCGGAGCTTGGTTGGACAACTTTGAGCAGAAACAAAAACACAGTTGGGTATAGTGAGAGCGCGTAACGGTGTAACTGGAGTGGAAGTGCAGCTGTCGCGTTGTTGATCTTGGGCTGCCTTAGGTGATGTTGTCAGAGGTGCTTCCCACCTTGCGCAGCCCATTCCTAGAGTAGCCAATCATTGACCTAAGCTGGCAAGCTCGGTTTTCGTATATTCATTAATCGCATAACTATGCATACTGTAATTTTGCGCAATCGATTGTGACAAAAGTGGGGGCAGAAAAATTCTTGTAATGGAATATCCACTTCTCTGCATAACGAGCGCCAAAATTCCATACTACAAAAAGACCACTTTCCTGAAAATTTTACAACGGGGACTTCTCACGAGGCGGCCTTGATCTTCTCCTCCCAAGTCATATGATGGCTGGCTTTGCCGACAATGACGTGCAGAAGCTTCTCCAGCAGGCCGAGGAGCGCCTCAGCGGCGGCCGTATAATACCAAAGCAAGCCTCCACGGCTTCGACAACGGCCAAGCCCGTAGGAGAGGATGCGAAGGTTTTGCCTTCTAAGCAGGAGAAGACAGAAGTCCGCGTGCCGCGACCGCAGGTAGCAACATCAGAGCAGCGGAAGGGTAAGGTAAGAACCAAGATTTTCGTTTTCTCCTTTACTCATTCTCTCTCTTTCCCCCTTCTTTCTCTGGGAGGATAGCTGGTATAAAGATGAAAGCTAGCCGCAAGGCACAATGACACGGGACAACGTCCGTCTTGGACCATCGGCCCGTGGCCCCTGATTTCTATTTATCATCATAGTTACTCTGAATACCAAGCGACTCAGCCTCAGCTTCTTCACTCACTGCGACTGGCTTACACCGGCCTTTTCATCTGTAAAGCTGACTTATCGCTAATTCGTTCGTAATATAGAACACAGCAGGGCCTGAGTGGTTTGACCTCCCCAAAACCGACCTGACGCCAGAGTTCAAGAGAGACTGGCAACTGTTGCGCATGCGAAATGTTCTAGACCCTAAGCAGCAGAGAAAAACCCTACGATCTTCTGCCCCTCAGTATTCCCAGGTGGGCAGAATCATTGCCAGCCCAACCGACCCATATAGCGCGAGACTGGGGAGCCGAGAGAAGAAGAAGACGCTATTAGAAAGCATCATGTCCGCACATAATGACACAAAGCTCACGTCCAAGTATTCTTCTATCCAAGAGACGAGAAGAGAAGGACGAAAGGCATTCTATAAATCAGTAGTTGCCAAACGACGGAAAAGAAATTGAACCCCATACCTACCTTCCTATTTACAAAGCGATACCCGGACAAGAATCCACTGCCAATAGTCTAGTACCATAGCATACTATAAGCACATGGAGTCCAAACAATAAATTACAAGAACTTGGTAATTTTTATAACAATACGCGTTCTCATTTTTTTCTTCTTGTTTTGATTATATATGCAGCATATATATGTATAATTTTGCTATTAATTCCATTGTGGTAACATACTCTTGGTCTCATGATCCTGCTTCGTAGCATATAAGTCATGATAATGATAACTACTGAATATAGAAATAGTCGATAGCCAGCGCTTATGCTGTCGTATTGTATTATACCAAAAATTGACATTAACCTATCCTGCCTTCCGCCTTGGCTTCTATCGTCATGGTTAGTATCATGTTTCCATTGATTAGGGTCGTTTTGAATCCGATGGCATCAGAAAGTACTTACCTTTGACCTGCTCAAAAACCTTCAGCATCTTGCGCCGTGCTCCGAGAGCGTTTACACCTCGCTCGTCCAGAGCCTTGTCGTCTAATTCGATCAGGTCTGTCCAGTTCATATCTTTCAGATTGTCCGTGTACTTGTGTAGCCGCAAACTCCGGAGCCAGCTGGGGATATCCTGAAGAAGAGTAGGGTCCGTAGGGTCTTCAGGAGGTTTCGAGCTTCCTCGTCTTCCTCTCGGTGACCGTCCTCTAGCCATGTCAGAGTGGTCCGAGAGGTATCCTTCATGAGTGTTGATTCCTAGTTGACCCAAGCCGACGGGTGACATGCCGCCGGCCATCAATGCAGAACCGTCATATGCGCTAAGAAAGCCGTTGTGTTGAGGTGAAGTAAAATGCGACATGGGTCCCATGCCAGACTGTAAGGGCAAGCCTGGAGAGCTCGGACGAGATCGTTGTCCTCCAAGACTGAGGCCTTGCTGTGCTTGGAGGGCCATCAGCTGATCGCGATTCAGTATTTGCCCGTGTTCATTGATCATGACGACATTGGCGTTGGGAATGTTGATATGCGAGGGAGTAGGAGGCATCTGGTGTTGTGCACTCCCCGGAGCATCGTTGGACCTGGCTCTTCGATATTTGCGAACGTCGTCCAAAGCAAAGCGGTTGTTGACTGTAGAGAGAGCTGCGAGCTTCATTGCTGTCGCGTTGGCCACCATGTCAGCCTGGTTGCCGGAGTTTGTATTAAATGTCGGTGCCATCGGTGTGTTGACCATGGAAGCCCAGTTGCCACTGCTGTTCGCATATGGTGACAAGAGGGGCAACTCCGGCGCAGCTTTGTCACGAGTCAAGGTGGTCGTTTGAAGAGTAGAATTACTCGACAGCTGTGGCCTTGGTGACCTCAAACCTCCTCCAGAGGCTGGAGGCTGTACAAACTGGCCCATTGGGGTCTGAGATGAGCCCGCCTTGGAAGATGCTGCGGGGTCTCCGCCGCTGCCCCATGGCGATGCTGATGAGGCGACATTGCCATCTCTAGATTCCGGAGTGGCAGCCGGGATGCTGGATCCCGTCAGTGCGGCTCGGGGATCGATGGCAACGCTGTTACGGTTCGACGAAGGCGGGTTTCCTGTTTGCTGGGTAAACTTTGCCTTTTCAGTAGCAATAGCTGCTGCGGCATCCGGGAACATGGCATTGATCGTGGAAGCATCGAGGCCAGAGTGTCGCTTGGATGATGAAATAGCCGAGTTGCGAGCGAATGAGTTTCGGGCAGAGTCGACGTTGAGCTTGTTCATGGCATCGCTAAGCCGACTGGACATCGGGTCTTATGAAAAGAAAAGAAGAGGTTAGCTTGCGAATGCGCGAGGGAATTCGGCACGCGAGACTTACCTTTGTCAAAAGTCGCAGGGGAAAGAACACCAGACATGGGGTGATTCTTGCCCATCTGCTGGAGAACTTGAATGAAGAAGCGAATTTGCACCTGGGTGGTCTGCTGAAGCAACGCATACAGAGCAGCAGTGCGCTCGGCCTCACTAAGGACGCGAAACCACTGCTCAATAGCGCTCAGCTCATCCTTGAAATCCTGATCGAGCGTGGCCGCAGCCATTTCTTCCAGCGTCGTCTCGTATTGATCAATGTCCGCAATCCACTGTTGGGCGATCTTGTCCTGAGAATCAATGTCCAGGCCCCCAGGGCCGTGACCCCCTTGTTGCGGTTGGCCATAGAAATCGGATGACGGCCTGATGCGGCTGGCCGGCGACGTCCCTGATATCGCCGCCATGTCGGCAGAGGCGCGCAGCGAGCTGCCAGAGCCAACTGCTCGGGAAGAGGGCGGTCTCAAAGAGGGCGCATTGACTTCAGGGGTGCTATTGCGGTTGCCGGCGACGTGGCTCCCAGACATGTTGAGCATTCTTCGACTGCGTCAAAACGGGGTGAAGGAAAGGGTAGTGAAAAAGAAAAGAGGAAGAGGGGCTAAGGACGGGAGAACAGTTGGCGAATTCCTGCAGTATCCAGCTGAGCAGACGGTTTGACAAGACACGCAAACCGCAACGATGCAAATTATGGCAAGTTACAACATATTCCTCTAACGAACTAGTCGCGCGTTAGCAGACGGGCCACGCTTTTTTTTTTTGTAGCTGACCGAGCCCGAGTCCCTTCCAACAAGGCAAACTGGAAGCTGGCGAGGCTCACCAAGAGGGAACGCACTAGTTGTTAAGCAAGATGGGATGTGTCTGCTTCCAGGCAGGCAATTCAATCCAGCTACCAATCAGCTGTCCGTGAGGGATCGTGTCAAACGCGGCTGAGGAAGGAGGACCTATCAATAAGAAGAGAAATACAAAGGCGACCGGCTATGGGATGCCAGGAGTAAAGAATGAATTGAAACGCCTTATCGAGCGTAGCATAGGACTGGGACTTGTAACTGCGCCTAGCCGCTATTTGCTCAAGATTCAGGCGCCCTTAGACTAGAAGAGGCCATAGCAGACTATCAGGCAGCATGAAAAAGCAAACGTAATTAATGTGGGTAAGAGGGTTTAACTTGGGCAGGATTTTGTTTAAGAAAATAAAATAAAATAAATAAAACTTTATTATATTATTTTAGTAGCTGTATAATTTAGGGGCTCCTATACTTGTATAAATAATAGAATATATGTTTATATGATTCGAATTTTTTTTTCAATATAACATTAACATACTCGTACTTATTCAATATTCCTTGATATGTGTTCATCAGCTCTATGATGGGTATTATGTAATAATAAAATTTCAAGCCCGTTTTTCCTACCAAGTTCCAGCGGCAGTCATCTGGGGGAACTTGACTAGTTCCCCTAGCCTAAGAATAGGCCACGCCTCGCTTACACGCGCAAAGTCCCCTCTTCGCACACACTAGGGCTGGTACCACCCACTCGTCATTTTCCGCACGATCTGAATCTTGACTTGGAAAAATCTCACCGGACAGCACAGTCAAACCACAGCAGCAATGGCCAGTGAGTTTTCCGTCCCACGATTTCGATCTCCCCGTACGGCAGTCGTTAATTCTCGAGTAATTTAGAATCAAAGAACTCGTCCCAGCACAACCAGACGCGCAAGGCGCACCGTAACGGGTTTGTCACCTCTTGGGAAATTTACAAAGTCCGCTGCGTCTAACTCCTTCCAGCATCAAGAAGCCCAAGACTTCGAGATACCCTTCCCTCAACGGAACCGACCCCAAGTTCCGCCGAAACCACAGACATGCTCTTCACGGCACCATGAAGGCTCTGGTACGATTCACCCTTGTTCGAGACCGAAAAAAGTCGGGCAGTCAACTAACTTGATGAACAGAAGGAGCTCAAGGAGGGCAAGCGCGAGACGGCATAAACGCATTCCGATTCAGCAGGTGGTAAAAAAAGGGGATCTTTGCAAAGTTTCAGGCCAACGGCCGCAGCTTAAACCATTAGGCGCGATTTGCGCAGGAATTGATACCTCGCCGGCTTAATAGGAAATGCATCACTATAACGCTGAGATATCGATTGGGTTCCATCTCAATATGAGTTCCAGGTAGACAATTGGTTGTCTAAAATCATGGCACAGTTGCGTGCCCCCTTTGCTGGTTCATCATTCTTTGGTTGACAAACGGTGATTGCTTGTGATCGAAATCTACGCCATTGCTATCGATGTGAAAATTCTACAAACATGTGTCCGATGAGCAACTGACTCTATTGCCCTCTTTTCTTTCCCAACCCATAAATGGCCAGTGCCGAGAGGAGTTTTTATTATTCGATACACTCCATTATGAAACGCTGTGCTGCGGATAGCTATCGACATTACAGCTTCAAGTTTTTTACTAGCAGTTCGTGTGCTAGGCTCTTATGGTTTGTTGATAGCAACGATATAGTTTCGTTGACGAAGATTATATCCTTTAAGAGCTTCTTTCCACCTGCCAACGTATTTGCTTCCAATGCCTTGGTATAGTACTGCAGGCTGAGGTAGCCAATACCAAGCAGCTGAAAGAGCCTCCCCACGTTATAAAACCTCTCGGCTTGGAGTTGTGGCTCGTCCCCCCCAGATTGCACATAGTGGCTTATGAAAGCTTGTCCTTGTAGGAGCAGGTATTGGCGGTTGGTTGACTGTCGCTTAAGGCCATAGTGGACATATGCAAGGCCCAGGCTCAAGTTGACCATGGCATTCTCATGGTCAAGTGACCACGCACGCAGAAAGTATCCTGTTTTCTGCGGTTAGTTCTCTCGCTACCACCCGAGTGAGGCTTGAATGCTTTTCATTCTTACCTATCGCATACGTGTAGCTCGTAGAAGTGAAAAGAATATGGCCGTAAAGCATCAAGAGACATATGTCCATATTCATCTTTGCGGCTGCCGTTGCATCTTGGTCGGGGTCATTATTCCCGGCATTCTTCGTTGTGGCTTCATGACTCATGTCGATTGCTTTAATCTGTCTCAAAATAAATTTTTGGGCTGGTCCAGAAGTGTACCATGAAACAGGTGACTGGCACAACCTGGAGAGCAGTGCAAACATCCGCGAAGAGTCGGATATCCCGCCGTCTCTCATCAAGTGGCGTGCTACTGTAATACATTTCTCTTCGTCATTTGTATTGATAGCACAAACTAGCCCAGTTAATACAACCTCAGCGTTACGGAAAGTTGAATAAGCAGATACATACCACTCCAAGCCATATAAATGGCGAAATTATGATGGGCTGATTGAAATACAGTTGAGTCCCTTGCGGACTCACATACCTGGTATGCTTCTTCGCGACGATGTGCAAGAGACAATCCAATGGCATAATCGAGAAATAAATCGAGCCAGTCATCGAATGATATTCCCTGATGATTATCGAATGCTGGCCCTGGTAAACTGTCTGGTTGAGGAGCAAGAGCTATATCAATCGGTCAATCGTCAGTAACAGCTGGGAACAGAACAATCGCAGATAATTCCGGCAGAATTTGGTGTGGTAGCACATACATCGTTTGAGGCGCTCAAGCATCTGTGATAATTCAGTGCTTGTTTCCTCGTTTGCAAATTGTTCAAGCAGCTCTTTCTTCCCAAGGAAATGAAGGTATTTATCCCAGGTGTAGAATCTCTTGAGAGACCGAAAATCGTCGACGAGTTCCTTACAAGATTCCATCCAGACTGGGATGAGATCATTGGAGCCAGACTTGATCTGCTGCTTAAGACCACGAACAAGCTCATACTGCCGGGAGAGTTTAATTGCGCGTGAACGTTCGTCTTGACGGCGTTTATCAGGGTTGGCAAATCGTTTTGCACGGTATCTCCTAGGAAGGATACGGGCCGTCTGAGTCGGCTTCGGTTTGGCCTGTCTAGGTCCGGCCCGTGGCTGAGCTGCTGCCATGCCTCGTAGACCACGATCTGATATTGAAAATGTATGGAGCTGTTCCTTTGTAGAAGCCTCGCCCGGGGGTTGCCCTTGGGCTTCCTTTAGTGCCATTGCTTCCGCAGCGAGAATGAGAGCCTCTTCATCTTCTCTGGCTTTCTCATACATGTTTGCCAATTCGATACGGGCATCGATGTTGTACTCTTCAGCATCGATGGCCGCGTGGAAACACTCCTCTGCTGTAGATTGCTGTCCAGTGGCCAGATAGCAACGGCCTAACTGAACCAAGAGTGTGGCATCCGCCTCTTCAGTAGAGGCACGAAGTAACTCGAGATATCGGATGGCTCTCTGCGGCTGGCCATACTTGGCAATCTCGCTTGCAAGGTCATATGAAATGAAAGGGAATTCTGTGATGAAGTCGAAGGTACGTGGGTTATCTGGATCCAGCCAAGTCAAGTGTCTCTGTCAATGTTACAGGTTAGATCATGGATATTATGCAAGGGTGGTATGTTTTCTCGGAAGGCCATAGCTTACAAAAGCCTCTTCTTCTTCTCCGAGCCTGAGCCTATACATTGCCAGTCGAGCTCTGAAATCCAGGGGCAGGGAGGGGCCATAAAGTTCGGCGTCAAACATCGAGTCGTGGAAATGAGGCACATGGCTTCTACGTTCGTCATTCTCGTCCCATTCGCAGTCGTCGACTTGCCATTGATCCCAGTATTGCTCCTGGACACGGCCTACGAGCCATCTAGACAATGCTTTCAGTTCGTAAATGGCTTCAGCATATGCACCAGTTGAGGCGAGGAGCTCCACATGGATTCCTATATCGTGCCACGGAGCGCTTGAGCCGTGAAGTGGTGTGTTTTCAATTTCATAGTCAAAATAACGTCGATATGCCATGATGGCGGAAGGCACGGCGGCTTCAGTATTCTTATTGTCAATGCAAGCTTCTGCCAGCTTCCGTACGATCTCGAGGTCATACGGATGATGTTTGAGGACAATGTTATACTCTGCTATCGCAGCAGCTAGATGACCCTGTTGGTGACAAACAGTAGCTTTGCCCAGCCTAGCAGCGAGGTTCGTGGGGTCTGCCCTAAGGGCAGCAGAGTAGCACAACCGCGCAGTATGAAGGTTGCTTGCCTCGTCCTCAGAAACAATGTTGAGCGCAAAAGATGCACAGTCAAGCCACGCAGTAACATCCTTGGGTCGAAGGTGAGCAGCATATACCATGGCAGATAACGCCCTGGCATGCTCGCCTTGCTCGCGGAAGATGGACGATAACGCCGTCCAGGCTTGGTGTGTTTCGGCATTGATTCTAATTACTTCTGAGACCAGGTCCAAGGCTCTCGAGTAGTCTCCAAGAAGAAATGCCTGATTGACTTTGGCCAGCCTTGCCGTAATGTCTCCTCGAGGTTTGGCGGCTTTGCGAGGGCCTCGTGCTCCTCGAGAGCCTCGCCCCCTTGCCACTCCACGTGCCGGAAAGTTCGAATCATTCCCTTCATGGTGAGAATACAAGAACTCTCTTACTGACTGATCAAATTTGGCGATATCACCCTGGAGCTCTTCATAATCAGAATCAGAATCCGACGCATTGCCCCTAGAGGTTTACGGTTAGTGATTTCAACTTTGACGACGTCTCAATCACACTCACCCCGCGGCCGACTCATCCAAGCCATGACTGCTCGACATGGTCGCTGAAACTACCTATGGATCAACCATGCTGTAGTGGCGATGTTGAATCAATGAATTGCATGGCAGGGCTGTATGAATGAAACAAAAGCAGCTGTAAGAATCATATATTGCCATTTTGGGTTAAGTGCATTGCTAGCGTAGTTGCAATCGAAGATTCACCCCACTTCAATTGGCTGCATTGAATGTAGCAGAATCTTTCGCTGCATCCGCGAACCGCCAAAACTCGCCATTTGACATAGCCGGAAGAGGCATTTGGATATGCTCAGACAGAGCCCACTGCGTCTATCGCAACTCCAGGTATGGCCCAAAAGTCTAGGGATTGGAAAGAAGTGTGTCTAACTACAGCATGGTAGGCCTCTGTGCCATGGATTGCCAACACGACCCCGGCATTCGGGTGAGTACTCGAAACCAAGGCAACATGCAGCGTAATATAACGTCCTAACAAGCTCAGATGTTTGTCCAACAAGCCCAATTCGAGAACATATTCTACACCAGCGAAGAAGAATGGCGACAACGAACCGAGTCTACGAAACCCACGATCCCTCCAAGCAATCCATCTTAAGCCATTGAAACGCGAAGCTCAATTCGGCATCCCCTCATGCGATCTACAGCTGCGATCATTTAGCTTGCAACCACTCCAATTCTTCTCAGATTTTGCGCTACGAGCGGCATATTTCCTAGGATTGCCAGCTTCTGGGCCAATAGCGCTTCCGCGGATCACAGAGCGGTGGACTGTACCCAGGAGTCACTTCATCTTCAAAAAATCCCAAGAGAACTTTGAACGTGTGACCCTGAGGCGCATGATTCAAATCAAAGACGGCAACCCTGAAACGATCCAGCTGTGGCTCGCTTACTTGCGCAAACACCAGTTCTACGGCATTGGTATGAAGGCAAATACGTGGGAGTTTAGCACAACAGAGATGTCCAAATCGCTGGAGGAAGTCGAGGCCAAGTCACTCGAGTCGGCGGCTCCTTGGTCGCACCTTGGGCAGACCGGAAGTATCGGCGAATCTGACAAAGTGGTGGCCGACATTTTAAATTCTCGACGGGTTAAGAAAGCCGCAGACTATAACTACCCCATCCACGAGATATCTTAGGAACAATATACCCTTTTAGAATCAGCTTGCGCGAGTTATGGCGAAAGAGATCATTTGGGAATCACCCGCTCTACGTCGGTAGGATGTGGGGAAAAGCATCTGTATTATTATGTTATTGCAATATGTATATCTATAGCAGTTGGGAAAACACAGCCATCAAATAACGTTGAGATATTAAATGAAAGAAAAATTGAGTATAAAAGAAAGAGCAAGATAAAAAGACAGCATAAAATAAATGCCATGTAGAACCCATCGGCGATTTCATAGGAGGTACTCAGGTAGCAGTAGAAGGACATGCGGATTGTGGGGTATCGTAAATGGGGTGTTGCTTATCGATACGTATAGACCTCCAAAAACAACCGGGCGACTTGCAAGTTAACGCAATAATTTCACCTCGGCCTCTGGTATAACTCAAATACGCACACAACAAGGCGAGTTGATGCCAAAACACTTCTCATAATGCTGCTCTCTCGTATATCACGGTCAATGCCGCTGCATTCGAAACTCATCACAAGGCCAATGGTTCGATGTAGGCGATGCATCTGGTCAGCGACATTAGTGAGTTCTGGAAACCATCAGCTGAAAAGAAGGGATATGTAAGGCACCCCAGTTCATCATGTATTGCATGAAGGGGAAGAGCAGCGAGGCTGTTTTTTGCCTAGAGACCTAGTCCCCTTCAATTGGAACTCTACATAGCTTCTATCATATTAACATATTTATCGTAGCTCGCCTGTGCCGCTCGCTTCTTTTTTGGCAAGACGGCTCAGCCAACACGCAGGTAAAGAGGCGGATAAAAATGTAGCGGAGAAGCCCAGAACCAGCCCAACCATTCACGAGGACATCTATACGATACCAAATTTTCTTACTGTGACGCGAATTGTTGCAAGCCCAGTCATAGGATACCTGATACTCCAAGATGCGCACACCTGGGCCGTTGGCTTGCTGGCGTACGCTGGCGTCACAGATCTGGTGGACGGATGGATAGCGAGGAGATGGAATCGCAGAACAGTCGTGGGGACAATCATTGATCCAATGGCGGATAAAATCCTCATGACAGTATTGACAGTATGCCTGGCTATCAAGGGGGCATTGCCAAGTACGTGAAAGCTTTTCTTCACCCTGTGGCTAACGATTATGAAGCTGACCTTGATCAGTCTGGGTTGCAAGCATTATCCTGGGCAGGGATGTTGGGCTGGCTATTTCAGCCATCTACTATCGCTGGATTTCGCTGCCGCCACCAAAAACGTTCAAACGATATTGGGACTTCTCACTGCCATCCGCCGAAGTCCGACCTACTACAATCAGCAAATACAATACTTTCCTCCAGCTGGCCCTGGTCGGTCTCACAACGGCAGCACCGCTGATAAGCGTTGACTTGGCGCAGACGCTTACAATTATGCAGTACGTTCTCGTCTACTAATGGCTTCCTACCCATTCATCGTCATTATAATAGTTTTGTTATACTGATTATTGCAGATATGTGGTGGCCACGACTACGATTTGGAGTGGAGCAAGTTATGTCTTCTCCAAAGATGCAATCAAGATACTGAATAAGCCATAATCCAAGAGCGTGTCATTTTTCAACCAAGCACATAAATATACCTGTAATATAGATTTCACGGGAGGATAATAAGCTTAGAAGGAAGAAATCATTCAAGCAAGACTATAGTACCTACCGTACCTTATTGTGTCTATAATGTGCTAAAATCACACGAGTCATCGTCGACAGCAGTCATGCTCGAGGTGCTGTCTGTCACGTGGCAACGCGCGCACCAGGTGGGTCTAAGAATTCCGCCTCGATCGTTTCTAGCTATGGAGCGTGTGCTCTTTGTTCTATGACAAGCTGCCAATCTAAAGCGTGAACTTACTAAACCTCTTGGGGCTCCTACACCAAGCCATCAGTGCACCTTGATTTGAACGACTAGAGACGCTCTGCGTGATATTTCCAGTACAAGATGAGGTTTAAAATAGAGTATGTTTCAATTCCGTGATGCGCGGCACGTTCACATGAGCTTATGCGGTCCCCAGCGATCTTCCTGTGCTATTTCCTTACCCAAGGATATATCCAGGTATGTGCCCGTCACTCTCATGCACGCCACTGTATAGCTAACATACCCAATGAACAATATGCGTGAGTAAATCATCGTAGCTTCCTTCATGCGGGCTGACTGCTGAAGAACTGTTGCAGTTATATGTGTGATCTGAAAAGTATGGCATGAACCCCGGAGATCTTGATCAAGTGCTCACGGATGCAGAAACCCTCGATGCGGGCGGCCACTGTGTCTTGGAGATGCCGTCAGGAACCGGCAAGACGGTATCACTGATGTCTCTCATTGTCGCATACCAGCAGCACATGCCTGAGAAGCGGAAGCTTATATACTGCTCCCGTTCGTAGTCCTTCACGCAGTCTTGTCGGTTGGTCCATCGATGCTGACCTGATTTGTGTAGGAACAATGTCCGAGATTGAAAAGGCTCTAGTCGAGTTACAGTCTCTGATGAAGTATCGCGCTGAACAGCTAGGCTACGAAGAAGAGTTTCGCGGCCTTGGTTTAACCAGTCGAAAGAACTTGTGTCTCCATCCCTCTGTCAAAAGGGAAAAGAGCGGTTCAATTGTCGATGCTCGTTGCCGAAGTTTGACTGCAGGCTTCGTCAAAGAAAAGAAGGACCGAGGTGAAAACGTCGACGTTTGCACTTATCACGATGTATGTCATCTGCTTCAGCCGGGCGTTATCTGGAGTCTTGAATAACGTGATGTAGAATCTTGATCTCCTCGAACCACACAATCTGATACCGAATGGTGTGTGGTCCTTTGAAGCGCTCCTGCGGTACGGTGAAGAGCATAAGCAGTGTCCTTATTTCACTGCACGGCGCATGGTATGATCGTCTTCATCAATCTTCCTCAAGAATTCCACCTAATATTTGCAAATAGATGGAGTATTGCAATGTCGTCATTTTCTCGTATCACTATCTCTTGGATCCAAAAATTGCGGAGCGTGTTTCAAAAGACTTCTCTAAAGATTGTATTGTGGTTTTTGACGAAGCCCACAACATCGATAACGTCTGTATCGAGTCCCTTAGCACCGACATTACCGAAGACTCGATTCGCAAAGCTACCCGCAGCGCTCAACATCTAGAGCGCCGAATTGCTGAAATGCGAGAGACGGACCAGGAGCAGCTCCAAAACGAATATGAAAAGCTTGTTCAGGGACTTCGTGAAACTGATGAAGCGAGACAGGAGGACGCATTTATGGCAAATCCAGGTAGGCGATGCATTTCCCCTTTGGGTAATCATAGCTAAACCAGTATTGCAGCTCTACCAGATGACCTTCTGAAAGAAGCCGTGCCTGGAAACATCAGGAGGGCAGAACATTTCGTGGCTTTTTTGAAACGATTTCTCGAATATCTCAAGGTTGGCACGCCCATCTCTATGCCCTCTTCCTCTTCTTGACCGCCATACTGATTCACTTCATCCCAGACGCGAATGAAAGTGCGTCAAGTCATTTCAGAAACTCCACCGTCGTTTCTGGCCCATTTGAAAGAGCATACATTCATCGAGAAGAAGCCACTGCGGTTCTGTGCTGAGCGGCTTACATCACTTGTCCGGACCTTGGAGCTTACGAATATTGAGGACTACCAAGCACTTCAAGAAGTGGCGACATTTGCGACTCTTGTCGCAACATACGAAAAGGGCTTCTTGCTGATCTTGGAGCCGTACGAATCCGACACCGCAGAAGTTCCAAACCCTACTCTTCATTTTACATGTCTTGACGCAGCCATCGCCATCCGGCCAGTGTTTGAAAGGTTTTATTCAGTAATCATAACCTCCGGTACTATCTCACCCCTCGAAATGTATCCAAAAATGCTGGATTTTTCCACAGTCATCCAAGAATCATATAGCATGACTCTGGCTCGGAGGTCCTTCCTTCCCATGATCGTCACTCGAGGCAGTGACCAAGCCTCAGTCTCATCAAGCTTCCAAGTCCGAAACGAACCGAGCGTTGTTCGAAACTACGGTAACCTCCTGACAGAGTTTGCAAGAATTACCCCCGACGGCATGGTCGTGTTCTTCCCATCATATCTATACATGGAGTCCATTATTAGCATGTGGCAGGGTATGGGTATTCTCGATGAAGTATGGAAGTATAAACTCATCTTGGTGGAAACACCTGATGCCCAAGAAACATCGCTAGCCCTGGAGACATATCGAACTGCTTGCTGCAATGGACGGGGAGCAATCTTGCTATGTGTCGCGCGAGGAAAGGTATCAGAAGGAATCGATTTTGATCATCAATATGGCCGAACCGTGCTCTGTATTGGTGTTCCGTTCCAATACACCGAATCACGAATTCTCAAGGCAAGACTTGAGTTTTTACGAGAAACGTATCGGATAAAGGAAAATGACTTCTTATCCTTCGATGCCATGCGCCATGCTGCTCAATGTCTGGGCCGTGTTTTGCGAGGAAAAGATGACTATGGTGTCATGGTCCTGGCTGACCGGCGATTCCAGAAGAAGAGAACCCAATTACCTAAATGGATCAACCAGGGCCTGCAAGATGCCGATACAAATCTAAGTACAGATATGGCTGTCAGCAGTGCTCGGCGGTTTTTGAAGACAATGGCGCAGCCATTCCGAAGTAAGGATCAAGAGGGCATCAGCACCTGGGGGTACGAAGACCTTATGCAGCACCAAAAGAAGATGGAGGAGGAGAAGGGAGAGGAGCCCCCGCCTGTCATTTCCAATACACGGCCAGTTCACGGCAGCATAGCTGCGACATACGAGTCTGATTTCGAAGATATCGATCAGGAAATGATGGAGCTGGAAGGCTTTTGAGCAGTTTTGTATCATATGAGCTAGATACAAGTCAGATATCATTAAGAGTTTGCGGTATGCTCACACCAACTCTGTTTAATTACCATCTTTTCCAGGAGTTTGGGAAAATTAGATAAGTCTATACATTAATCATTTGCTAATTATCCACCCCATTGTGCCATTCTATCGTGCCGCGTGTAATTCCGTAAATCGTGTAAACCGTATATCAATCTCCCTCCCAAGTCCCTAAATTTCCCCAGTAGAACTATCAGCAACCGAGAATAACTCCTCCTAAACCCGCCTCGCCCTCAACGCAAAGGCAAAAGAATAGAGCGGAGGCTGGGGTATCAAAGAACAAATGTACCGTGCCAACGCGGTCGAATTAGCCGGCAGCGGGTATCTGGCGCCTGGAAGTCTTGATAGCCCTCATTGCAGGCAGTGTATTCTTCCGACCAGGCCGCCTACCAATCTCAAAGCACAGCATGCGAATGAAATCCGTGTTACTCCAGTAAGAGCTATGAGCGCTCAGCATGTTAAGATACTGAATCTCCAACGGACCGCCGCCAGATCTGAGAAACCAGTCGATCTGGCCATTGTCATTGAGAAGAAACGCCTTTTTCTCGGCAATTTCCTCTCTCGTGAAATCATGAACTTCAAGCTCCAACTGAGAGGGCAAGCGGACGGTGGACGGACGACCGTCGTCGGTTGCCGATGAACTAGGGTTGGCGCCCATGCCTTTGGCAACACTTCGCATGGCATCTCGAATAGACTTTAGAAACGAAGCAGAAGCGGTAGGAACATATGCGGTTCTGAGGCTGGCTGCATATCCGGGATCTACTGCGCCGTTGAGCAAGTAGGCAATCGGATCTTCCTTGGCGAGAATATTATAGATGTTATCGACAGCCAAGCACCCAAACATGCCCACCTCACCACCGATGTTTTCATCCGTGGCATCAACCCTATCCACACCAGGTTTGACGCGTCCGCGCCGTGGTATAAGTGCCCCTCGTTCAAGTAGCAAGAAGAATCCGGTAGGACTGCCCATAAGGAACAGATTCTTCGTATCAAACTCAAAGAACTTGGTTTCCGGCTCTAGGCGAGACAGGTCTAGCTGTGGTGCGACCGTTGGCTGTCGTGACAGGACTTCAACTGCCATGACGCTGCCGAGAGAGTGTGCAACTAGATGGACACGTCCATTCTCAGCAAATCCGGGATTATTCCTGCACCAAAGGCGGTAGACTCGGTTCGCCTCCGACACCAAAGCGGAAATCATCTTTCCTTTGTGGTGAGACATATAGAAAGGGATATCAAACATTACATCGGATATCATGCTCCGTATGGCGGGGATTGTAGTGGGCTCAATGTCCTTCAGGCCGAAAGGCTGAGTGGCGCTCGAATTGTTCGCCTCCATTCCGGTCTGAAGAGCTCCGCCGTCTTCAAAGGACAGTCCTATTCTCCAGTTGAGCGGCAGAACCATGAGCCTGCTCTGGCTGTTGTGTAGAATCTCCTGCACCACAGGACCCTGAAACTCGCTGTCGACTAATCGCCGAAACCCATTGACAGCGTGCGTGAAGTGGTAACTCTCAACTCTCTCGGCTATCTTTTGGCCAATCCCGTGAGCTACGAGCACCAAGTCAGTCACCTGGCTGCGATCTTTATCCGCTTCGCAAGCAGGACAGCTTTCTAATGAGCCGTTGCCGGAGGCGCCATGAGACGCAGACCTTGTGGGCTGTGGTTTTTTCCCCCGATGCATACGCTCCCAACTCAGTCTATCGAATCCCCGAACGACGGGAATGCCAACGTTCGTTCCCCTCATAATCTTTTGGATGGGCCGTCTACCGTAGTATGCAGATGGTTGGAGGCTTGGCTTTAGTAGAAAGGCACTTGTTCGATCTTTGTATATGACATTGTAGCTAGAATAGGCGCGTGGCTGGATGTTTTCGGAAGCGCCGTCGTCTGCTTGGTGCGGTTCAAGATGGCCTTCTGTGGCAGCCTCGCCCTGAAAGCAATATGCGGAACAGAAAGGATGCGCAGATATCACAGGCTCGTCTGGCACAGGGGTATTTCGATAGGCTCCATCGCCTTCCATCGGCCAAAGTCGATAAGAAACCTTTTCTTCTCCGGAAGCTCCAACTTCAATAGCACATCGTATTTCGTCACGCCAAGTTTCGGACCAAGGGCGCAGTTCCTGGTACCCAGCTTCCAACTGATTAGCTACAACTGGTGGGACTGGCAGCATCGTATCTCTGAGAACGAAGTCAGCTGATTGTATAAGCAAAATCCTAATGGAACATACTTGTAAAACCAGGTGCCCCTCGTCACGATAGCAATATCGTTAACGGGGGACCAATATATAGGTTTCATCTGCAGCGTTTGCAACGACACCTTGTGTAATCGGGCCAACCCAACTACGACATCCTTATCCTCGTCCTCGGCATTCAGAACAGCGGTCTCTATCCCAGTTAACTGTTCTGGTGGGATTTCATCGTTCGCCTCAAGGTTTTTATCATCGATCTGCGGGGTTTCTATGGCCGGCTCATCGCTACGTTGTTGTTTTGCTGTTGTCATCTGCTGGGTGTGTTCACTACTCAATACCCGCACAAACGGTCTACCAGAAATCCCGTCGTCACTAGCAGTAACATATCCAGTGGTCCTACGCTCGCGGCGAATCCGAGTCTCGGGAGTGCCGTGAAGAGATGATGTAGCACCATCTGAGAGAGAAATACGGTCAGGAGGGATGCCGCCGTGTTTCTCCCGAGTTAACAAAGGGTGGCGTATCGGTACATGCCGGCGGCTGGTTGAGATACTTCGAAGCTCATGGGGTTGGCTCATGACGGAAATCACATCTTTTACCACCTCATCGACATCGAACACCGGGTTTGTCTTCATCACCAAAGCACAAAATGCCGTATCAAACTCTGCTAGGGCGTCGGCGGCCAGTTGAGGGCAACAGGCGGTGAGTAGAGTTTCTGGAAGCGCCTCGGCGGCTTGAGTCGTTGATCCCCGCGTCTGGCTATCACTATGGATGCGTATATGCTTCGAGGCTAGCTCCTGGATGATTTGGTCGCGCCTCTCCATGTCGGATTTCACAGCGTCCGAGTCAGGCTCTCGGCCATTTCTGATGGCTTCGTGTTGCGAACGAAGGCTCTCTGACATGAGGCCAAGCCATGCCTGTTGTAGCATGTCATTGTCGTCTTGAGAGAATGGGCGAAGCGGTCCCTTCGAAGGTTTCAAGTCCGCGCTGCTGGAGGGAGCAGTGCCAGACAGCGGGTCATCGATGGGATACACGGCCGTGTAAAAGAACTGAGCTTTGACAGCAGGGATTCCATCTTCCTTATCCGCGTCGGCGTCCGCGTCCGGGGTTGGTCGAAGGCGACAGGCAGGGCCTAGTGAATGCTCCATGAATGCGCGGAGATGGACATCTAGAGGGGTTTGGATATAGAAGCGGGAAAGGCCGGCTCTCGCCTGTGGCCCGCGTCATGATGCGAGGCTTGCTGGTTTTAAACACTCAAAGGAGCTGAAGGGGGATCACGATCCTAGCGCGCGAAAGCACATGGGCCAAAGGGAGCTGGGCGAGTGGCTATTATGACGTGGCTCACTAAACTACGGAGTACTACATACATGCGCTACTACTAAGTATGCAGGTAGCAGCCAAGAGCAATCGGTTAGCGGCAGATGCCTGCTGGTGTAGTGACATGCATCGCTGTAGGCCACCTGGTGTGAATTGCTGCAGTACAAAGTGATTTCATGAGGCTGCCATTACTCCGTACATGGTACTTTACTACCTGGCAATGTAGGCACAAAGATAACGAACTACCTACTAAGTATTGAGGCACCTTGGGTTTTTAATATGAGATTAGACTTTCTCAACAATCATCAATATGCTTTTCCTCTGTTTTTATGCTCCATCGTATACCAAAGCTTCAATCCATGGCCCTGCTTATGTCATCCTCCTTGATTGGCACTAATATCGGCGCTAAGCTTCTCGGGATCGCACCGTCCACCGGAACGCTGCGCCTGTCTTGTGACACTGGTGCATGATAAGCAGGGGCTTCGTCCATTATCCGGGGCGCAGCGGCTCTCTTTCATCCCTCGCCTCGTCTGTCTCTTCTTCTCCTTCATCTACCTCCATCCTCTTACCCAAATCTCGCCATTTCGACATCAATCGCCCCAATCTTGCGCCGCTCATCATCAAAACTCGACATCTTCGCTCGAGCCACGTCGCCCAAGATGGCGATTTCTCGCGGCACCGTCCCGTTTCTGGTGGCCATGATGCTGCTGACGGGTGTCTGCAATACATTGGTTACCAAGTATCAAGTACGTGCTGAAAGGCTGTCGCTGGGGCTTTGGGAAAACCCCTTGCTTCACAGTCGACCATTCTTTGATTCGGGTAGCCTAACAGGTGCCATAGGATAAGCAATGTGTTCGCAATTGCGAGGATGAGAATCCCGCTCGCCATGTCTTCTTCAACCAACCCGTGCTTCAGACGGCGCAGATGTTTGTGGGCGAGATGGGCTGCTGGCTCGTTGTGGGCGCTGCCGCGGCGTATCGCCGTCTTGCATCAAAGAAATCACCTGCAGAGCGTGGCTACCAGGCCATCAATTCCAACCGAACCGATGGTGACGACGACGACACGCTTGAAGACGACCAACCATCAGTTTTACGGGGCTACCGAATTCTGCTGCTGGCTCTCCCTGCCATCTGCGACATCTGTGGCACCACCTTGATGAACATTGGCCTCCTTCTTGTTGCTGCGTCTATTTACCAAATGACCCGGGGCGCGCTGGTCCTATTCGTGGGCCTGTTTAGCGTCATCTTTTTGCGGAGGACGCTGCGTCTATTCCAGTGGATGTCATTGGTGGGCGTGGTTCTTGGAGTAGCCGTCGTTGGACTTGCTGGTGCCATTTGGCCGGACGTCAAGGCACATGTCGTCTCCTCTATCACGGATTCCCCAGAGGGGCTATCCGACGTTGCCAAGGCAGTCATTGGAGTTTCACTGATTGCCGGGGCGCAAATTTTCACGGCCACCCAGTTTGTCTTGGAGGAGTGGATGCTCGAAAACTCCCCCATCGACCCCATCAAGGTGGTTGGCTGGGAAGGCCTCTTTGGCTTCGTCTGCACAGTTGCGGTCATGATTGTTTTGCACTTAGCCATTGGACGGACAGAAGCCGGTCGATATGGCTATTTCGATGCCGCTGAAGGCCTTCGCCAAATGTGGGATGAGAAGGCCTTGCTCATTTCTAGTGTCATTATCATGATCAGCATTGGGTAAGTTGGAATGCTCTTGACCAAGTGACATTGAATCTGTCTAATACCATTAATAGTGGCTTTAACTTCTTTGGGCTGTCCGTTACTCGCACCGTCAGTGCCACCTCTCGCTCCACCATTGACACTTGCAGAACGCTCTTCATCTGGGTCGTTTCTCTCGGTCTTGGCTGGGAATCTTTCAAGTGGCTGCAGATTGCTGGCTTTGCTTTGTTGGTTTACTCTACATTTTTGTTCAATGGCCTCGTGCAGCCACCATTTGAATTTTTGCGTTCCGACGCAGAAACTGAGGAGCTTCTCCCTGAAGAACCGATCGAGCACCAGTAAATCTTACCGCAAAGATGCTTTCGGCAGATAACAGATGTATTGCTGCAACTAAGACTGATATTTTGTGCAAGCTTGGCGGGTTTTGTGGCGTACCGGCAGGTGCCTGGGTGACTTGGAATAGGTTATTATTCGATATTCACGTTTTCTCGTAGCGAATTTAATGGGAAGGGTCTTAATACATAACATGTCTATATTCGGCTCTTGAAATCATCACTCCAGCCCAAGGATGCTGCTTTGTCTGAAACTAACTACTAAACGCCTTATTGAAGCCAAAAAAAAAAAAAACAAGAAGGGAAAATAAGAAGGGCCCATCCTGATGAAATCATGCTAAAGAGGTGAAATCGTACAATCAAGCGACATTACATAGCAGCTCAGCTTCGAGGATGAACTTGCCCTCCTTGTACTTTTCTGAAGTCTCAAAAGCCTTGTCGTACTTCCAACCCACCGTTTCTTTGCACTGATGGCAGGCGATATCACGGACAATGTGGCGGCCGGTGGTCATGTTACGCTCATTAGGGTCACCGGTGTCGATATTGACGACACGATGGAACAGGTAGGCCTTGCCATGCTGACCCCGGAAGTTCTATGTTGTTTGCGCATTCTCCAGTTAGTTTCCCAGCATCGAGGCGACAGGACAGGACGGACACGCATAAATGCAGGCATGAGGTTCATGTTCAGGCTCAGGCTCAGGTACAAGGCACAAGGCACAGGCATGGCGGGGGAGGTAGATAACGCACCCGAGAGATGATGTCCTCGTGGTTAGCAAGATGCGCCTTGCATGTCTTGCAACCGTAGATCTTGTTGCTGGTGAGGTAGGTGTTGTAGGCCAGGCCCATTGCTGCGGGAGACTGGGTGAGCCCAAGCTTCAACAGTTTCTCGTTCTTTGTTCTTTGTTTCTTCACAGCGCCGCGATTTCCAACAGAGCTTGCGGCGACGATATCGCTGCTTGGCGGTCGGAGATGGCAGTACCGTTTTTTGGGCCTCTTGGTTTGTGACACGGATTCGGGTCTTTTTAAACCGCTGGAGGATAGAGAGAACAAGGCCGAGCGAGTGGTGGAGAAAACAACAAGGGGAGCTGGTGCCTAGTCCAGAGAGAGCCGCTGCAGCGCAAGGTATTGGAAATATATACAAGTACGAGCCCACGACTACCCAAGTAAGGTCGGATGCCGCAATGCGCGCGCCTCGCAAGTCACCGGATCACACTATCAAGCACGGCGGAATGCGCCGGCCTTTTCCCGGGGCAACAAACGGCGCCGCTTCTGGGTGCCTGTTTTTGGGTGTAAGTTTTTCGGCTGCCTTGGGAGGGCATGTCATTCATTGCGTAATTGTGCTCGTTCGTTTCCGGTCCATCTGCCCGCTATTGTTACCACCTTTGCTGCATTAGCACATGTCACCACAAAGGGCAGCAGTGGGTGTATCAGCAGATGCAGACCAGATACCCTGAATATATAATAGTATTACTTAAATATTGCATATGTCACGCGTCGTACATCTGGACAGGCACCGGCATGTTTCAATAGTTGCTTTGTTTGAGACTCGCTGGATATTCATGTTTGTATGTATTAGGTATTGACGTACCCCACCAAAAGCCATCACTCATCATGAGATGCCTTTGGCTAGAGACCAGAAGCTGTCCATCTTTGCGCGAGCCAAAACTTCCCTCGCCTCTGCATCCGTTTCACAAATCTTGCTCCCCCATTTCTTGAAGCCTCTCGCTTTCTGCTCTCCCTCGAATACTAGCTTGCACTCGTTCAGAGACATGTCCTTCAAGTCTCCATTGGAGTCCTCTGGCGATAACCAGTCTCGCCCAGCCACATTATTTTTCTCGGGGTCTCTTGCCTGAGCGTTTTCTGTCCAGTTGATGCGGTTCAGCATGAGCTTCTTGTACTTCTTAATGCTCCACTGTCCGCCTTCCACAATCACCAAGCTAAACTTGGGATGCATAATGCATGTTCCAGAGAGTGCCAGCTGGTCAGCGTTGCGCCATATCTTGTAGCGGTGCTGGCCATTGGCGAGGCTTGTCACTTTGAATACGAGGACGTGAATGCCCTTGTCGGCATCTTGTTGCTGGTTTGCCGCGTTCTTCTCGTGCTTTTGCTCCTTTGTCAGTTTCCGTGCCTCGTTGGCTTCGATGTGAGTCTCGTATCGTTCGGCAATCTCTCGATTTACTCGAGCCTCAACGGCGGTGGGATCTTTGACAGCAGCTGTGAAAGGCCAGTTAGCGCACATAGCCCCAAAACGAAGGTCTGTAGGAAGATATTGGGATACATACCATCGCCCAGCACTCGCATGAGATTCCCCTTCTTCACCTTGGGTGGCGGTGCCGGCACCAGTCCAAGTCGGATTTTGGCTTGCATCTCCTTGAGCTCGGCCATTCTTCGCTGGCGTCGTATCTTTGCTTGTTCTTTCGAGGTCAGGTACATGGGCTTTGCCGTTACAGCTTGTCTCTCCTGAGGGGGCTCGAGTGCAACCGGGTGTTGGATGTACTCGGTCACTATGCTATCAGGAGTCGTGATTTTGAGCTTCGAAGGGTCGTCGATATCGTTGTAGGTCTGCCCATCCACTAGGCCTTCATCCCACCATTCTACATCTGGGGGAGCGTCCACGACAAAATTCTTTTCCACGTCAAGATCCTCGTCAATGCCGGCTTTGCGAGTTTGCTCCGCGATACGCCGTTTCATGGCCTCCAGGGCCGCCTGTCGACGCAAAGCATTGCCCTGCTGTATGTATTTTCCTTTCTGGTTGAACGCCAGTTGTCGAGGCATCCGCTGCCTCCCAGTCGGTTCTTGCGCAGCCGCCTTGTCGTCGAAATATGGGTTGGGCCCATCTCTCAGCCGTTTCCCGTGTGAATCTTGTGCGCTTCCTCTGTCGAATCCATTGGTATGCGATGGTGAGCCTCGTGATGAGTGGGATTGGCCATTTGTCGTGTCTGACTTGCCAGCTGGTTTCCAGGAGCCCAAATCTTCCAGGGCGGGATGCAGTCCAACATTCAAGCCACCCTTTGCCCTGCTTGCGCCGACAGCGGCTGCCACGCGGGCTTTGAGTGCAGCCATCCTGTCCGCAGCAGTTTCTGTCTTTTGTATTCTTGAGGATCCATCGTGATGGGGACCCAGCCCTCCAGGCGATTGACTCATGAGGAGAGGCGGCTGCTAACGCGCAGCAGGACGATGTGTGTGTAAATCCGTACGAAATCCCAACGGTTCTGTTTCTCTTTGCCCCTGTCTCGTTCTCTCGTTCAGCCTGCCGTCGTGTCTCTAAGGTTCGTAAATCGTAGGATCGGTATAGAAAAGCAAGGCTCCACCAGAAATGAGATGCGGCACTAGAACTAGCAAGGCAGATAAAAGCGATAAAAGCGATGGAGCTGGGAAGAGTCTGACCAGCTCTGCCACTCTGTGCTGCATTAGCCCGGCAACCTTGGCTGTGGGGATTTCCATCCTACCCACCACTTCACTAAAATTTTGCCGTGTTCCACCGCCAAAAAATTCTAGTGGCACTAGCAACTCTCGCCAATTGACCTATTGTAAAAGATTGGCATGGCCTCAGCAAGCTCGCCAGGATCAGTCCATTCCTCAGCCAAGATCCTGTATTCGCCATGAATATTGCGCAGCCAGTTGCCTCCGAGGTGGAGAGTGTGGAATTCACATTTCTCTCTGCCAAGGAGATTCAGGCCATCTCCGTGAAGCGCATCGAAAATGAAAGCACTTTCGATAACCTTCTCAATCCCGTACCTGGCGGCCTGTACGATCCGGCTCTGGGCTCATGGGGAGACGCACCGTGAGTATTTTGTTATTTTAGTCACAGTATCAAGGCTTCTAAATTATCTGCTAGATGTGCTACTTGCAACCTAAATCAATCGAGCTGTCCGGGACATCCAGGCCACATCCAACTCCCAGTCCCCGTCTACCACCCAGTTTTCTTGGACCAGGCCTACCGATTACTTCGCGCAACTTGCGTCTACTGCAAGGGTTTTCGTCTACCACCAAAGGATCTGCACAAATACACCTGCCAGCTGCGCCTACTTCACCATGGCCTTATCAATGAAGCACACATGGTGGGTTCGATTGGGGAGAATGACCTGGCAATAGAGATAAAAGAGGCGCTTGGCGAGGGCGACAGCGAGGCCGAGGATGAAAACTCTGGAGCTGATGGTGTTACTCGGCAAAGAGAAAAATACGTTCGCCTATGCCTTCAGGGTATCAAGGCCAAGAGGGGAGAGGTCAAGAAGGGAAAGCATGAGGGTGCCAACGAGATGCGCCGTGAAATCATCAAGGAATTCCTCGCCGAAATCATCAAGAAGCGAGTGTGCTCTAGCTGTGGAGGCATTTCTCCAACCTATCGAAAGGACCGGTTTGTCAAAATCTTCGAAAAGTCCCTCTCAACCAAGGAAAAGGCAAAGATGGCGCAGAAGGCCCTCAAGTGGGGTGATGCCATGACCCGAGTCCACCATCGCAGATCAGCAACAACGAAGAAGTCTGATGGCAAAGGCGATGTTACGCAAATCAATGGCTCAGAAGAGTCTCCAGAAACCCAGGATATCGAAATGGGAGATGCAGAAGACGGTTTTGCATCTGAAGAGAGCTCTCAAAGATACATCAGCTCCATGGAGGTGCGGGCACGACTCGAGGAATTGTTCAGGAAAGAGCAAGATCTTCTCTCACTCGTATACAACGCCAAGCCTCCAACCCAGAGCTCACCAAATGTTACTCCCGACATGTTCTTCATCACAGTTGTCTTGGTGCCGCCGAACCGTTTCCGACCCGAGGCTCGGACTGGAGATTCACAAATATCCGAAGCCCAGCAGAACGCCCTTTACAAGAACATTCTCGGCTGCTGCTCAAGCATTGCTCGTGTCTACAACGAGAAACGATCAGACATCACAAGCATGCACCAAGCGTGGACGGAGCTTCAAGACGCGGTGAATTCACTCATCGACAAGAACAAAAACCCTGTGCAGGGCGCCGCTGCCGCGCGAAACGAAGACGGAATTAAGCAATTGCTTGAGAAGAAAGAAGGTCTTTTCCGTAAGAACATGATGGGAAAGCGAGTCAACTATGCCGCCAGAAGTGTTATTTCTCCCGATCCCAACATCGAGACCAACGAGATTGGTGTTCCTCCGGTGTTTGCAAAGAAATTGACGTATCCTGAGCCGGTCACCAGCCACAACTTCAAAGACATGCAACAGGCAGTGATCAACGGCGTAGACAAGTGGCCGGGAGCCTTTGCCATTGAGAATGAAAATGGCCAAATAGTCAACCTTCGCAACAAGTCCGTAGATGACCGCATATCTCTTGCCAACCAGCTGCTGGCGCCAACAAATAGCAGCGCAGCTCGCATGAAGAACAAAAAGGTCCATCGACATCTCACTAACGGTGATGTCGTTCTGATGAACCGTCAGCCTACACTACACAAGCCGTCCATCATGGGTCACCGAGTCCGCGTTCTGCCAGGCGAGAAGACGATTCGAATGCACTATGCCAACTGTAACACCTACAACGCAGACTTTGACGGCGACGAAATGAACATGCACTTCCCGCAAAACGAGGTAGCACGTGTAGAAGCGTTGCAAGTTGCCGACACCGACCACCAGTACTTGTCTGGCACTGCCGGAAAGCCCCTGCGAGGTCTGATTCAGGATCACATTTCCGTCTCAGTCTCGCTCTGCAGCCGAGACGCTGTTTTCACGCGGAGTGACTTCCAACAGCTAATCTACAGTGCCCTCCGCCCCGAAAGCGGCCACATCTTAGGAGAGCGAATTCAGCTTCCGCCGCCAGCGATCATCAAGCCCGTGGCGAGATGGACGGGAAAGCAGGTCATCAGCACAATCCTCGCCAACATAAGGCCGCCCAACTGCGGAGGGTTGACGATGAATGAAAACGCCCAAATCAAGGCCGAGCAATGGGGTACATCGTCGGAAGAAGGAACTGTCTTGATACAAGATGGCGAATTCGTAACAGGAATTCTCGACAAGTCTCAGATTGGACCTAGCTCAAGCGGTTTGATCCACGCCGTGCATGAGATATACGGACCTTCAGTCGCCGGCAAACTCCTTAGTAGCTTGGGCCGGCTGCTTACAAGATATCTCAGCATGCGAGCCTTTTCATGCGGAATGGACGACTTGAGGCTAACGGCGGAGGGAGAGGCGGCACGACGGCGAGAACTTGTTGCGGCCGACAAGATGGGTCTAGAAATTGCGTCAAAATATGTCTCCCTAGACAAACAAGAAGACTCGCAGAATCCGCTCCTGCTTGAGCGCCTTGAAGAAGTCATGCGTGACGACAGCAAGCAGGAAGGCCTCGATCTCCTGATGAATCAGGGCACCAAAGACATTACAGATGCCGTGCAAAAGGCGTTGATCCCCAACGGCCTTGAGAAGAACTTCCCGAAGAACCAGATGCAGGTCATGACCACGTCGGGTGCCAAGGGATCTCGTGTCAACGCCTCCCTCATTTCCTGCAACCTGGGACAGCAAGTTCTGGAGGGTAGACGTGTCCCAGTCATGGTTAGCGGAAAGACTCTGCCCAGCTTCCGGCCGTACGATACAAATATTCGAGCGGGTGGTTACATTGTCAACCGATTCTTGACTGGTATCCGACCTCAAGAGTATTACTTCCATCACATGGCAGGACGTGAGGGTTTGATTGACACGGCCGTCAAGACATCACGTTCAGGTTACCTGCAGCGTTGCATCATCAAGGGAATGGAGGGCCTGACAGTCTCTTACGACACCTCGGTAAGAGACGCAGACGGTTCATTGATTCAGTTCCTGTACGGTGAAGATGGATTGGACGTCACAAAACAAAACTACTTGAAAGACTTCCGATTCATCCTGCAAAATGTTACCTCGGAGGCGGCACAACTCAAGTACGACCCCAAGGTTGGAGAACGCCTCGGCGCCAACCGACAGGCGTTCCAGAAATACATGAAGAGCGCCGTTCGACACGCCAAACTCAACGATCGAAAAGGAAAGGATCCCCTCACGGCCAGCTTCGATCCCGCCACCAACGCCTTTGCAACTTCAGAAACGTTTTACGAGGCCATGACGGCTTATCTCAATAACAACGCCGATGGACTTGTCCGAGAAAAGAACAGCCAAGACAAGACGTCTCTTAACCAGGTGAAGCTGAACAAGAAGAACGCAGAGATGCTTTTCGCCATGAAGTATCTCCGGTCGCTGGTGGAGCCTGGTGAGGCTGTGGGCATCGTGGCTGGCCAGTCTATCGGTGAGCCGTCTACGCAGATGACGCTGAACACTTTCCATTTGGCCGGTCACTCGGCAAAGAACGTCACTCTGGGTATCCCCCGTCTGAGAGAAATCTTGATGACTGCCAGTAAGACAATTTCCACACCTGCCATGACGCTGTATCCAAACGCCGAGCTATCGGAGCAGGATGCCGAAGTTTTCACAAAGTCCATCAGCGTGCTGCGCATGAGCCAAGTACTGGATGGAGTCGTCGTGGAGGAAATGGTTGGCAAGGGCAAGCTTCGCGGCCTCGCCAAGATCTACAAGATTAAGCTCAAATTCTTCCCAGCTGCAGAGTATTCCGCCACCTATGCAGTTACGGTGTCGGACATCATGGGCACAGTAGAGAAGAAGCTTCTGCGAACTATCCTCTCCATCATGAAGAGGGAGGTCAAGAAGCGTCAATCCCAGTCGACAACGGCGACTCCCGAGATTGGCGTCAAGGCAGGAGTTGTTGAGATGGCCAGGCCCGAGGGAGCAGCAGAAGGTGGTCGAGATGACGATGACGACGACGACGATGAAGATGACGACGACGCCACCGGTGCCAAGAAGCGAGCGAACCGCAGCGAGGCTGTTTCTTATGGACCTAACGATGATGACGATGACGCTATTCAAAACGACATGTCCAAGGGAGCGGAAGACGATTCGGACGACGAGGACGCGGACAATACAGCATCACAGAACAGGAGCGAGGAAGATGATGAAGACGACGAAAACAAGGCCCCCGTGTCATGGTCAGCCAAGGTGCGGGCAGAGCGCGTGCTCAATGCCTACGCGGAAGTAACAGGCTTCCAGTGCGATGACAAGGGCGGCGAGTGGTGCAGCGTGACGCTCGAGTTTGACGTGAACATTCCCAAGGTGCTGATGCTCAACATTGTCGAGGACGCAGTCCGCCAGACGGTGGTGCAGCAAGTTGCCGGCGTCGGATCGTGCATGGTGACTCAGGAAAAGAACGAGACGGTCATCAACACGACAGGCGTCAACCTCCGGGCGATGCAGAGATACAGCGACTTCATCGACCCGCACCGAATCCAGACCAACGACATTGCGGCGGTGCTGGAAGTCTACGGCGTGGAGGCCTGCCGCGCCAACATTGTGCGAGAGCTGTCAGGCGTCTTCGGAGGCCACGGCATCAAGGTGGACAACCGACATCTCAACCTGATTGCCGACCACATGACGAGAGGCGGCGACTTCACGGCCTTTAGCCGCATGGGCCTCAGGGGCAACGTCAGTCCCTTTACCAAGATGAGCTTCGAGACGACGCTCGGGTTCCTCAAGGATGCCCTGCTGGACGGCGACTGGGACGATCTGACGACGCCGAGCAGTCGTCTGGTGATGGGCAAGCTGGGCAGAGTAGGCACCGGTGGATTCGACGTGCTGACCCAGCTGCCAACTTATTATGTCAACTCATTAGCGTAAAACGGATGTGTCTTGGGAATCGTGTGCACGTATCTATCTGCATGCAAAATGGATGAGTGTGTATTTAATTTAACTACATAGAACTAGGATTTTTTTTAAAAAAAAATGGTAGAGACGGTAATGTGATTGAGATTCCGATGCTGGCGGTGATACCCGACCGATGGCGTAGCCGAGCGATTGCAGTGAGATGATTGAAGCCTTGGGTGCGGGATATTTCGCGATGTTGTCGCAGGACGGCGGTTGCGCTTCTTCGGTGCTGGGCCGACGCGGGCGCGCCACTGGCCACGGCGATTGAGTCACGGCACCAGAGATTTAGCACCTACGTAATCTCGAGATGCGGCATCGCGTTTACCACGGGAGCGCGTCTTCCATCGGTGTTGCTGCCTAAATGCTGAGCAGACTGCGCGGTTGATGATGCGCGGTTTACAGGCGATGCACGATAAAGACATTCACAGCGGATGGGACGAGATGTAAAGTGATGCAGTTATTATAGTTCGTTAACCCGTGAGGCCGTGAACCTCGTTTGCATTTATGCAGTGCTCTTTTCCTCGATGCACTGGTAATATACATTCCGAACCATAAAGGGGAATAAAAACTCTCATTTGTAACGCCTGATTATCCCTTGACCCCAGAAACACTCGTGTGAAAAGCAAAAGTCATGTCTGCAACGTTCCTCCCAAAGTCTCCAACTTAGTTGCGCTCACCGCGGAGGCGGCGGGCGAGCTGGATGTCCTTGCTCTGGATGGTGACACGCTTGGCGTGGATGGCGCACAAGTTGGTGTCCTCGAAGAGGGAGACGAGGTAAGACTCGACGGACTCCTGGAGGGCGCCGATGGCAGAAGACTGGAAGCGGAGATCGCTCTTGAAGTCCTGGGCAATCTCACGAACCTGTTTGATGGGAAGTGTTAGAGACGCGACGATCATGATGATTGGTTGTTGATGGGTGTTGATGTGCTTACCAGACGCTGGAAGGGGAGCTTGCGGATCAGGAGCTCAGTCGACTTCTGGTATCGTCGAATCTCACGGAGAGCGACGGTACCAGGCTTATAACGGTGAGGCTTCTTGACACCTCCGGTGGAGGGAGCGCTCTTGCGGGCAGCCTTGGAAGCGAGCTGCTTGCGGGGGGCCTTGCCACCAGTGGACTTACGGGCGGTCTGCTTGGTGCGGGCCATGATGAGTTGTGATGTGAAGACTGTGAAGATTGATGCTTGGAAAACGCTTTGTGTGGGGCTGAGAGAAGATGGCAGTGTAGAAGGGAAAACACTCCGAGAAGCGGGCGGGGGGAGATGCTTTAATAGTTGAGCCTAGCGCACGCCTGAGGTGGCGGCTGATCTGGGTTGCACGCTTGGACCGTGCGCGGGCGCGTCAGTAATAAGAGGCAGAGAAAGAAAAAAAAAGGGAACCTGTTAGCCGTTTGGGGGAAAATAGCAGCAGCAGAGAGAGCAGAAAAAAAGGGAGCGTTAGCGCTTCTTTTTTCCTTGTCCCCCCCTTCTTTTTTTTTCTGTGGAACGTCAGGGCGCCCCCACCTGCAGCGCCGAAACGGGCGAATCCAGGTTGGCTGATGCGGAACCGGAAGCTGCGAGGAGGGTGCCGCAAAAAAAAAAAAGCTGAGCGCGTTCCTTTTTTCTGATTGGCTGGAGGGAGGATTGTTTTTTACGATCGCAGCCTAGGTTCGATTTGCGAGGTACCGAGTGCATGTAACTGCGTGGGAGGCAATCTTCAGCTGTGATGCTTACCCTGGATGTGAGATGCACGATCGGGGGCAAGTGGTGATGGCGTCTAGATGGGTGGAATACGGGTAGATGACAGTTTACGTATGGTGTATGGGTTATTTGGTGATGTGTTTTGTATTTTGAGATGTTTGCACTATGCGTTTCGACGTTGATTTGTTGGTTGGTGTTGAATATTGATAAAATACTTGAAAGCCGTCGTTGGATTTACATGGCACCACCGTTTAGTCTTTGGTGTAGATTTGGTAACACTCCTCAACGTGCAGTGCAAACTCTAGATGACGCAAAACATGCCAGTGGATAAAGTGAAACTACGCCTCAAAGACTACTACGGTGACATGTGAAGGCAAACAATGGATAGGACTAAAAATAAACGTAAACGGTGTTTGAGGGCAGATGGACCCATGGCGATGGAGTGCTTGTGATGGAGCAACTCAATGTCAACCCATGGTCTACATGTAATTGCAACATCATCACCATATAATTCAAAGTACTCCTACTACAGATGCCAATACATCCTACAGGTGCTTGGACGCCCCCGTGATTCGATAGACGAAGCAACACAGGCACCAGCCCAATCAACTTCAATGCTACTCCATAATACTCTCCTCCCCTTTGTGTCAAACAGATCAGATGCACCAAATGCAACTTGCTCGCATGGGCACCAGACAAAACAAGCCTAGACTCACCCATTAAAAACCAATAAGAGATAACACGAAACCAGCCCATCCAAGGCATCCAAAGCTCGTGATTGGGACGTGTCTTGTCTTGTTTACCTTTTTTTCCCAGCCCGCCCCACTCATCCTTTCCCGCGCCAGTACGTACCGTGTTTTTTTTTTCTTTTCTTCCTAACAGCATCGCCCTTATTTTCCTCCTTTGAATCACTTACCCAAAAAAGGCCCACCAACGCACCACGGCCCCCGTTTTTTTTTTCCCTCTCCATAATCGATCAGTGATCTGGGCCGCTGCTACTTAAACTGGCGTGTTGCCACACTTTGCCTTTTTCCCCTCCCCTCTTTTAGGTACGACTTACTGTTTACCATCATCTGCATCTCTTTTTGATATCTCAAAAACACCCCAAAACAACCCACATCAATCATCATGACTGGACGTAAGTAACTTCTATTTTTACTTGCCTCATCCATGCTGGCGACGTCGGTCCATCGCCGTCGCTGTCCCCGGCTTTCAGCTGCTGTCGCCTTAAGCCTTGCGGCTTGCATGGCGCTTTAGCCTTGAAGCTTCAGCCTCGGCCTTGACGCGTCTGCCAGCTACCACCATCGCCACTTCAAGATCAACTTGACTGACATTCATCGATACAGGCGGCAAAGGTGGCAAGGGCCTCGGCAAGGGTGGTGCCAAGCGTCACCGCAAGATTCTTCGTGACAACATCCAGGGCATTACCAAGCCCGCTATCCGACGTCTCGCTCGTCGTGGTGGTGTCAAGCGTATCTCTGCCAGTAAGTTTCCGCTCATCGACATGCCACTCTTGAGCTTGACACAAGTGTCTAACGTTGTCTTCCCTTACAGTGATCTACGAGGAGACCCGTGGTGTCCTCAAGTCCTTCCTCGAGGGTGTCATCCGTGATGCCGTCACATACACCGAGCACGCCAAGCGCAAGACCGTCACATCACTAGACGTTGTCTATGCCCTGAAACGACAGGGCCGCACCCTGTACGGTTTCGGTGGTTAAGCGATCTGCCACTAGGTCGGGTCGACATAATGTGTTATTCGCGTGTTTGTTACGATTGGGCTTTTCACTATGGGCGCGGGTCATTGCTTTTTGAGATTTTGTACTGTACAACGTACTGGGAAACGGGTGACTTCCGAAAGGGGGTAATTGAGAACTTATCAAGTGGTGACCTTGAAATAAAGCATCACATATACTCTACAAGTAAAACTTTTCTGCCTGACTGTGAACAAGACTTTGCCTTTCCTAATTTGTGATGACGGCGAACGCGTGTGACTCAACTCCGCCGCCACGTCTCTGAAATGGAGATGGGGAGGCGAAGAGCTGTGTTGTTCCCGTGACGCGTGACGCGTCGTTGCTGTCTGAATGTCCAAATCGCCATGCCGAATATGGAGCTTGCCCGTGCCTGTATCGATACCTAAACGAGAGCTCGTCTCCACATGTCCAAGCTGTAGGTACTGTAGTACCTTATAGTAGTCTAGATGGACTCTAAATGCCATGGCTCAGCTTGCAACCAGCCACGTTACATGAGTTGCTATGCATACTACGTGTATAGGTACTTGTTCTGTAAGTGTACGTCCTGTATGGCAATACGACGTTCGGGACTCATGCAAGTGTGCGGATATTGGAAATAGTATCGGGTGTCATGTACTGCAAGGGCTCGATATAAGAGCCCAATACGGAGTATATGTGATAGCCCAATATGCAAGATCCAATATATTCGATGCTACAGCTCACGGCACATTCAATTTTGTGACTCATCAACATTCTACTCCCCTACCTAAACGCCCAGCACCCTCTTGTAAAAGAAGGGAAAAAAAGACCCGGTGGGTTTATTGGGCTTGAATCACCCAAAACCGACCACGTTAAAACAGAGAGTGGTTCGAGGTGTCATGTGGTTGGCCGCTTATGCGCTTCGCCGGGGGTCTAAGGCTCTCAAGGCTGTCTTTCTATCGCAACTCACAATCCTATCACGAGCGCGAAAAAAATAAATGGTAGTGGTAAAAATATTACCCGACGATATGCGATTGGGTTCTGATGCCTCTGCCCCTACATTGCCTACGAGTACCTAAAAGAAGAAGAAAAGAAAAGGGGGAGGAAGGAAAAGAAAAATTGAATAGGCTGCCAGCTTTGCTGTCCAATGGAGACACTGGTCCGGGGTTTTTTTTGGGAGTGACACGCAGCGTCAAGTTTGGCATTTACTAGCCAGACACCCTCCTGTCCGAATTTTTCAGGATGCATCTGTACATGCATTTTTTTCTTCCCCTTGCATCCTTGCACAGCGGAAGAGTAGGGGGTAGGAGAGGATGAAAAAAAAAAAAGAGAGCCAACGCACGTCGGTCGGTTAAAATAGAACGTTCAAACAGCACACACGCAGCTGGAGCCGTGTAAAACAGGAGAAACCAAGACCAAAAAAAAAGGGCAGCACAGAACGCACGTACGCATGCATGCACAAGAGACAAGACGGCACGTCGCAGCTCTACAGGGGGGGAGAGAGGAGGAAAAAAAAAAAAAAAGCTATGCGCTGCAACATGGTCCCAACGGGCCCGCCGATGCAAAAACTCAGACAAAAAAAAAACTGAAATTTTTCGGGCTTTTGCTTCAGAGACACAGGCAAAAAGCCTAAAAAACAAAAACCAGCCCAGCCCAGCCAGGCCCCCTACCAAGAAGAGGAACAATCCACGTGGGCAGGGGGGGATTTTGGGTATGGCCTAGACCGGATCTGCATCGGCGGGTAAAGGCGATCCGAGGGAGGGGGGTGGAGCCACCACATGTTGGGACGAAGAGCCACATAATCTAGACCGGAGGCCCGGAGAAGAGGCTCCACGAAATACTGCCGGGAGGGATGCCATGTTGCATGTTGCATTTTTGCTGGTTCCGGGACGAGAACGAGAACGAAAAAGAAAAGAAAAGAAGAGAAGAGAAAAGAAAAGTTGCGCCAGACGGGACGAAGACGAGAGACAAGGGGGCGGCTTGGGCCTTGGGGCATGGACTTGGGCTGAAGGTTGAACTGAACCGAGTTGCTCAACTGCGACATCGGTATCCATCAGGCTGCTATGTATGTAATGTATCCTCGTACAGTACTCGTACAGGCAAACGCACACGCGGCTGATCTGAGATTACGGGGGGAGGTGGCCAATATGGGTTCGCACGCCCAGCGTTTGCTCTGCTCTGCTCTCGTTTGTACAGTATGGCGGGCTGAGGTGATGCGCTTCTGATTCCGGCTAGCATGCCGAACCTAGCGAGTTGATAGTATCGCCATTATATTGGATGTTGGATCGATATTGTCCCGTTGTATTGGGGCCAAAAGGTGCATTGCATTGCTCTATTGGCTTTTCTGGCCCCCCGGGCTAGCGGCTGATCACGAGACTTTTGTTGCCAGATGACTGGGCTTGAACAAGAACCAACAGTCACAACAATAGCGAGAGGGGGAAACTCAGCTGGTCAATATTTCACTATAGAGAGAGGGGCTGCGATTCAATCCAATTCAATTACTACAGGAGGGGCATTCATGGGAACACCCCCCTTCGGCAGAGAGAGCAAGGGAAGAATCCGCAACTTCAAACCCCAAACCCCGAAGCCTATCCGTCCTCTTACCCAGGGCGGCGAATTCTGACGTGCTGATCCGACATCCGTTCGCGGCACGGCAGCCAGGACCGGGTTGCGGCAAGATTAGGCAATTCGTCTTTGTGCAACTCTGTCCGCAACAGAATGGAATCTTGCGGATCAAAAGGGAAGTGTGTGGGAAAGTTGCGCGCGGGCCTTGGTGCGAGTTGGAGCGAGGGAGCCGCGGAAAGGCTTCGGGGCCGCGATTCCGGGGGGTAGCGGCCAGATACCGACCTGGGTCCGAGTTCGCCGGGTCGCAGATCACGAGGCTGGTGCTGGTCCTTGGACTCGAAATCCCAAGGGTTTGGTTATGGTGTGGCTCTAGATCTCTCTTGTCACTTTCAGTGGGCAGACAAGACTGGACAAGACTGGACCGGACGAGACTCTCTGCCGCCGGCGCATCGCATCTCATCTCAGCCGCGCAAGGTTTCAGTCCAGGTTTCCCCGTCGAGAAGCCTCGGCCCAGCCAGCAGAGAAGTCAAGTCTTCAGCCCCAAACGACTGGAGATGCCAACTTGTCGATCAGGCCGAGACGAATCTTAAATTTTCCTCCTCTCTCTTCTTCTCAGCCCCCTGCCTCTAGTGCCGGCAGACGATGCATGCAAGAGCCCAGATCGCTGGAAGTGTGTGTGGCTGAGCTGTGCCAGAATCTGGCCGCCCATTGGCCGCTGGCAGCCGGCGGTCTCCGAACAAAGGCCAAGGTCGGCCATCCCGACTCCCTCCAAAACCAGCTGCGTCTCGTCTCGAACAAACCAGCAGCTCGCAAACATTCTCTCTCGCGTGCCGACATGCAGGAGAAGATGAAAATTTTTTCCCTTTCTCCTTTTTCCCACCCTCGGAACTGCCATTCTGCAGCACACTCTTGCTTGTTTGGTCTCTGCCTGCATTGCATTGCACGGCGATACGACCCGCGGCTTCGCTTGGGATCGCGCCCGAAGCGCTTGGGATCGGGTTGTAGTTACAGCGTAAGTTACTCGTACAGCGCTGCACGCATGTCACGCAACCAAGTGTGCCATATCACCTGATTACACACCAGGTCAATGGGATGAGGTAACAGGTGCACATCTTGCCATTTTCAAGGTGGGCAAGTAAACTTTGGCGAGACATGACAGATGATGAGAAAAAAAAAACAGAACGATATGGGCGCTTAGATCAATCATCAAAAAGCAAAAAAAGGTTTGTTTGCTTGCAGACACCCCCATTAGTAATTCCCGTGCGGAACTGTCCTTTCCCTTCTTTTTCGGCGTTTGGCATCGAAAAAATCCTTGGTCAGCGAACCTAGAGCCCGTGCGCTTGGGAAAAGTATGGGGGATTGACTTTTCGAGGGAGAGTCATGTGACCTTGGCATTCTAGTACGGTCAACAGGCTGCAAGTTTTTTTTTTAGAAATTTTTGCCAATGCTGGCTGGGTACGTATCCCCGCCTCGTATGTAATGTACCTGTATGCACTGCGCCGGAAGGGGCAAGACCAAGAACAAGAAAAATCTTGAAATGTCTTGCGCTGCCAGACGGTGGCTGAGACCAATGAGAACCTGTGCTGTACATACTGAGCGGACCGGCATTGCGCTGGGCAAGGATCTCGTTCGATCGCACTCAAACTTGATACGCCGGCCTATACGTCACATTCAGGTTGTTGCGACTGTTTTTTCCGCTTGTGGTTCCCGCTGCTGCTGAGCTAACACAATGCCATGTCCGTTAGGCTATGTTTTTGTCGGCGAAACGTTTCATGGGCTACCATGGCCGTTAACACCGAAAGGAGAAATAATCTGTGAAAAAAAGGTTTGCTAAGTCCTAATCAAGGAGGGCTGTGGAAAGCCATTGACGGGAAAATTCTAGAAGTCTCTGCCCGCTACGCCGATGTGGCTGCCCGTCTGTCCAGTTCGGTGACAGCCAAGACAGCCAGACACTTGGCTGGTTGTTGGACCCTTGGCCGAAGCCACAGGCACAAGCCACAGGCATGTCCCTTCTCCGCGGCTGTGCCTTGGGGTGTGTGCGAGTTGAGTTGTACATACATGCGGATTCCGAAGGTGGCCGCGAAAGGCGATGCGATGCGAAGCTACTGTAGTTATACGATAGCGATGCCGATGCGAGCTGATAGTTGAGATTTTACTGCTGACATGTCAGTGACTGACACTGACTAGGTAGGGGGACGCAATCCGTTGGTTCGTGTGCGCATACGCAGGCAAAGTACGTGCAAAGAAGAACTGCCTAGCATACCAGCAATGACAAATGACCGATGAGTTAGGAGTTAGTCATACGCGCACCACGCAGCCATGACCAGGTTCCTGACTTGCGAAGCCGCGGAGGCCATTGCCCTATCAAGCGCCGGTCTCTGCATCTGCTCAACCAAGCATGACACGCTGCTGAGTCGGCATCTGCTAGTAATGCAGTTATGTACCTACCTTAGGTACCTATGCCAAATACCTGGCGGCGGTACGGAGAATGCAAGCGTCAATTATCCGTGTATACGAGCTCGTACCAGTGACCTCGGCGCCAGGTAGTGGCGGTGCGTGTGTAATCCGCGGGCCCTGAGACAACTGAGACAATCTTGCCAGCAAAACGGATTACCAAACCTGCTCAGCGCTACCTGCCGCGCATGTGCCTGTACATGTACAAGTACCTGCTCCCTTGGCCGCGGCTCCCCGGATGTGCTGTCGGCAGATTCTCGCAGGGCCTGGCTGACTCTAGCTGCGCTCGCAAGGCCGAAGATGCCCTTTTTTTCGCCGGTGGGGCTCGCAATTGCATCGATTGTCCACGCCCCTCCCCCTCGCTTCCGCACCCCTCCCTCCATCAGCAGGTCACCCCTCCTCCACCTCCGAGTGTCTGCGTCGACTCTTGACGAAACCGGTCGACCCGGTGGAGGGCCCTTGGAACGATATAAAGAGAAAGCATTTCGCCACATCGCCGTCAGATCGAACTTGCAAATACGCCCCCATACAATCTCCAACTCAACTCAACCATGCTATCTGTGGACCACAACTCATCACAACAATATTACCGCTTTCAACAACAGCAACAGCAACAGCAACAGCAACAGCAACAGCAACAGCAACAGCAACAGCATCAGCATCAGCATCAGCATCAGCATAACAACAACAACAACAACAACAACCATCATACAAAGCTGGACGACTTCACCTTTGGCAACTCAAACGACTTTGGCTTCTCGACCTCGACCTTTCCCTCAACCGAGCTCTCTGCGTCCAATCTCGAGTACCTCAACGCCGCAATCGCCTCTGCGTTTTCGTCTGACTCGATGCGGCCCGAAAGCTGGGACGCCGCCGCTCGCTTCTCAACTCCCAAATTTGGTCGTCTCCCCCATCAACGAGAATCCTCTCTGTCTTCCCTGGGATCCGCGGGGCCGGCGTCGCCCTTCAACTCGCACATCGCGAACCCCCACATCGCCGTCACTGACGCCAATGGTGACGGCTTCATGGACATGCACTCGCACGACATGACCATGAGCTCAGCTAGCCCTTACTACCAGCTGGCCGCCAAGGCGATGCCCCCCTACTCAAACAACTTCCACCACCTCGACAACGCCTCTGTCAGCGAGATGGCATATCCAATCTCCATCCCGACCAACAGCCACCACAAGCTGCGACAGGATCGCAACCTCCTCCCCGCCCCCGAGTTTGCAAACGGCCTGACCCGATCACATCCCGCTTCCGTGGCGAGCTCAATAGCAGGCGACTCGCCCGCTACTCCCGTCGCAGGAGAGGTTGATCTCTCCGACAGACGAAGGCAAGGTAGGCGCCGACCTCTCAACACCCACAACCAGCCGATTGACGACCAAGACTCATCATTTTGGCTCGCAGGTCATGGCAATGGGACCGTCCCCAAACTCGACCGCACGATGACGGACGTCTACGGCGATGAGCTGTACAACCCAAACTTCACCATCACCTCATCGCCACAGCAGAGCCAGGTGACGGCTGCGCCCAGCGACGTCTTCAACCAGCGCATCAGTGCCGCGAATAGCCAGCACCTCAGCACCATCCGGCATTCGCCTACGTCAAGCATTTCTCGAGACATCTCTCCCTTCCGCCATGGGTCTCCACTTGCTCCTTCGCCACTCCACGACTGGGCTTCCTCCCACGGTGCCGTGGCCATGAATTCACAGCCGCGCATGCCGGGCCAGGACCGCAATGGCCAGCACGATGCCCACTTCTTCCAGCAGCAGATGACCAAGACGACACAGCCCGGAACGCCCCAGACCATTTCTCCCAAGGATGCCGTCCTTGAGTTTAACGAGTCTGGAGAGGATTCCAACATGCCCCTGTTCTCTCACACGCCAATCAACTTTGGCATGGACCACATGGGCAGGATACTGCCCGAGGGAAGCGTCAACGGCCCCGCATCAGCGGCGCCCAACTACGGCCAGGGGGATCACGCAGGCCACATGCACAACTTGCCTCAGGTACCTCAACGATACCCGTTTATTGCCTATCCGCCACACAGCCAAGACGCATCAGCATCTCAATTGAGCTCTGCCGAGTCTAATTCGACTGGATCTGCGGCTTACAACACTCCCGCTCCCCAGAGCCGCCCTGCCGGCGCCAACGCTGATGGAGGCACTTACACCTGCACATATCACGGCTGCACACTACGGTTTGAGACGCCCAACTTGCTGCAGAAGCACAAGCGTGAAGGCCACAGGCAGTCGCACGGACTTGCCGGTGCTACTCGGCCACACCACGATCACATGGGGATGACCTCGAGCCTGCTCAACAGCCAGGCCGGACCCCACCGCTGTGACCGCATCAATCCAAGCACTGGCAAGCCGTGTAATACCATCTTCTCGCGACCCTACGATTTGACCCGGCACGAGGATACCATCCACAACGCCAAGAAGCAAAAGGTGCACTGCAACCTGTGTACCGAGGAGAAGACGTTTAGTCGCGCCGATGCGCTGACGAGACACTACCGGGTTTGTCACCCTGATGTTGAGCTCCCCGGCAAGCACCGACGACGCGGTGGAGCTTAATCTGACGGGGAACGAGAGACATTGCAACGGGAAGTCTGTTTCATTGCAGCCAACTCAAAAAAACCGATTACAGTGGCATTTTGGCTGTATGACGTTTTGCATGGGCGCGAGAGGGGGGAAACAAGCATCAACCAACGTCAATCAACGTCAACGACAGCGATGGCGCACTTGCTGGAGGGCACGCAAATCGAAGATGGTCGATCCTGGCGCTCTCCAAGCTTTCTCTGCGGGGAAAGGTGCGCTTCGTTGGAGACTTCAGGCTGGACGGCAGAGCCAATGAGAAGGCTCCAGTATCTTCTTTGGCGTTCCTCTCCCTTAGCTGTCCGGTCCCAGCGGTCGCCGAGTGGGTCTCAGGGTCCTGCTGCAGCTGCAGGGTCTTGGTTGGTGAGCAAGCGGCGCTGACGTCACGCTACCTCATAGTCCCTCCACCACTGACATCACCCACGTCTGCTCGTGCCCTGATTTCATCTCGGCTTCGATGGCCCTGCTTGCTGCAATGGCTGGGGAATGACCGCAATGACGACAGCTCTGGCTGATGTCGTGCGTTGAATGATGCTACGAAGCAGATGGAAGCTCCTCGCGATCATCCCTCTCCAGAGCTCATCACGCCAATCCGCTTCCGGCTCCAAAACTGGTATTCAACCAAGTCTAAACTCACACCCTCCCTGGCGATTACCGTTTTTGCTTCCAACGATGCTACGCGATCATGATGTACTGTACACCACAATTGCTTTTGTACCAGCTTTTTTTCTTTCTGATCTTCTTTGTTCACTTTTTTGTCTTTGATCCCGATTGTGCATCCTTGGCTTTCATCATCATTGTACTACTTCCGGTTTCTTACTTCATTTTTTTTGTTGCACATTGGGAAAGCGGGGCCGCATATGGGAAGGCGGCAAAGGATATTCGGATTTCATTATTTTTAGACCACTCAGGAATGCTTTGCAAGCATAATCCATTCGATTCTCTTCTTTTTCCTTTGTTGGGGAAAGTGTATTATCACACAAGATCAACGGTTCGCCAGACTGGATTCTCATTTTACGGACCAATGCATTCGACCGTTTTTTTTAAACAAAAACAAGAAATGGGATTGACATTCATGAGGGCGAAGGCGCACACGCAAAGCTAAACAGTGAGTGGGTTACTCTGAAGGGAAGCAGATGTTTTTTTCTGTTTAATCTTTATTTCCTCTTTTGCTTCCTTTACCTTTTTTTTCTCTCTCTGCGAACCACTTGGTTGGATTATAGACAAAAAGAAATCATGTATACTAGTCTTACTATTTCATCACGGCAATAAATTGAAAGCCTCATGAAGTCATTTTACTTTCTCTTCATCTACAATGAACCGTGAAATACCCCGGATTGATGCACGTGCCTTATTGTATGCGGAATCAGTAGGTAGCTTTTTCCCTATTCTCATCCATATTTCTTAGTGTAGGGTACGAGAGTACCTGGGCGGAAGACACGTTGCGAGGCTGCGACGCTAAGGCGGTTTTCTCCACTGGCTTTTTAGTACGTAGCCCTACCCGTTAAGGCGGCGCGTGAATTGATCACGTGCCCTCTTTGCAAGGTCGTTAGTTTTCTTTGAGGCGTGGCTTTGGCATGTGACCAGCCAGAGGTGGATTGAAAGGAGGCCTATACGAGTACGAGATGACTCTGACTTTGACTTTGGGGGGTGTTTGTTTAGGTGAAAGAGTCATGTAGGTAATTTAATCAATTTGCGATTTGTTTTTCTGGGTAACTGAATCATTTGGATGATTGGGTGTGGTTTGTACTCGTAGGTTGGGAGGGTGGTCCTTTTGTCTTTTTGACTAGCGGGGTTGGTGAGTCAGGGACGGCGGTTATGTCTGAAAGGGCTGGCGAAGGGATTGGTTGAGATGGAATTTCCTCTCCTTTCGTAATGGGGATGTAACAAAGGAAAGGGGAGATGCTGTGCTGAAATTGCATGGATTTGTGGTATGGGGGTTTGATTTGGATGCTTTGTTGAGTTTGTATGTGGATGGAGTTTTGAAGTGAAGAAAGGGGATCTTGGCGGGTTTGGATGTGGCCGGGTTTGGCAGCCAAGACTCGGATGGTGTTGCTTTCGATGTTTGGAAGATTGAGTAGAGGTGTGTCTGGGGGTAGATGTAATTGAATGAGTTAAATCTTTGTTATGATACACATCTGGTTGGAAATGAGCAGTGTCGGTTGCTATTAGGATAGGTAGCGAACTTCTAGTTCCTTGAGGATCTGCTATCATTATTACTTTCTGATGGTATTGTCATTTTCTTATAATGTCTGCCACTATAGCTATGTTTATTCAGGATTTGGTGAAATTTTCAGTAGTTTTAGTTTTGAGGATGGGTTGCTGGATAGTGAACTTGAGTGTTGAATGGCCATTTCAAAACAATGGGAACTAATGTGATTGGAGTAAAGGGGATGGCGCACTGCATGTCACTTTAACAATTCAACGAGACTTTTAATCTTTTGCAACTCAGGTTTGACCATTTTTTATATCACAATAGCCATCATCCTATTCACAGCCATACAGCGCAATTGTCCAATACCGTATCTGGCGCAAACACTCTACCGGCACTACTAGAGCAAAAGCTCTACAACTACCGCTCTCCTGCACAGCTGCGCACACTGCTCCCGAGTCACCAGCTTGCCTTCTCTCACGCCAACTTCCTTCAGAGTTCTGGCAACAGAGTCCTCCAGCCCCCAGCGCGTTGCGAGATGGCTCTGCCTTTCTCGGTTGCGGCCCTGAATTCGGGTGTGCCCATCTGCACCGCCTGCGAGATGAGAGCTTGCTCAATCGTCGAGTGGGCACTCACATGCACCACGGTTGAGTGCTCTGTGCTCGACGAACTCGTTGACGTCTCCTCATGGTAGTCGCCGAGCCAGGTTTCCACGTCGATATTCACCCTCTTTCTTTCCGACTCGCTGCGGGAGCTCGCATCTGTGCTGAAGAGGACCGAAGTGTCGCCTCAATGCGTTAGCCGCCGACGTAAAAATCGCCGTATATGGCGCTGAAAGCATCAATCGCTTGACCATACAACACGTCAAATGCATCTGGTGAAAGCTCTGGAGGACGCATCAATGCCACCGTGCCGGCGCGATAGCTCGTGGTGACCGACCCCTTGTTCGAGTCCCTGTTCTCCATGACGTCTTGGTCATAGTGGACGGAGACGCTGCCCTCGAGACAAGGCGTATCAAACCCGACGCCCGCGCCAACGCTGAGATGGTCCGTCGAAGCGGACGAGCTCATCGCCTCGGAGGACCTGAAGCTGCAGTTGCCATCGTTTGCCGTGAACTCTATCGGTGCTGAGATGAGGGAATACGTGTTGAATGCCGACTGCATGGAGAATGGGTTCTCGCCGTTGGCCGTGGCCGCCGACCGAGTGAGTGCCTGCTGGGCCACACGGGGGATGAGCGGGTCGAACTTATTGGGGTCGAGGGTATCAGCTGTCAGAGGGCCCTGCCAGAGGTTTAGTTGAAAACATTGGGCTCAATCTCTTGTCGGATTTCATCTGGTTCGAGATTTGAGAATCTGCGTCCTTTGTCTTTGGTCGTGTGTGTTTGGTGCTGTGCAATCATGTCTCTGAATCTCGCGCCTTACAACAACGGCATGCGCCTTGGTACGTTGTTCACACAGTTTTCTTTATATAGCCCACTAACGCGATGTAGGCCAGGGGTAAGCTCTGCAATTGGACCTCAAGAAGAGCATAGGGGTTTTACGCTTTGGCGTGTTACTGCTGAGTTTGTGGATCTGGAGTACCACAATTTTTGTTTTACATCGGAGCACATTAATCCCACTACTTGGAGTTCATAATCTTCGAACTTTGCATTACCTGCTAGGTACTTTAAATCATATAGATACTTTGGTACTCATATCTACCCAGGGGCAACGAGGCTTAGAGTTCCCAACTTTGGAAAATGGAGGCGCCTTGATCTGCCTTGGAGGAATTTTATGCATTGTAATTGCCCAGGTTTGTATCCTCGTGTGTTCCGGTTCCTTAGTACAGTGGCCTCTATCACGTAGATTAGTATATGTACTATATAGGTAGCTACCTGTTTATGAATACTACCAAGGTATAGATGCCCTAGGTAGATATATACGCAGGTATTCTACTCTTCTAATTCTGTGAGTATATGTACCTACCTACCCAAGAAGCCACCCCATTTATGTACTACTAGGTACCTAGGTACTATACCTACCGACATGAATGTACCTAAAACTCTATAACCCCATCTCATTTTGCCTTTAATCCTATTTAATCACCCCTTCGAGTATGAAAGTATCTTCAAAGGAGAAGGCTGAATACGATCCTAAAGAAGGTTTCGAATATCGAGTCCTAGGTTCAATGCCTCGGGGCAAATTGGCCCACACCGGATATTATAAATACATACCTATTAGCCCCAATCGAATCCTCCGCCTCCTCTTACCAGATATTCACTCTTAAGAGACAGAAAAGAACAAGAAAAGAGAACGTTCTGCCATGGATATCGTCAAATACCTCACCGACCTCATATGGCGCGCGCCTGAGTGCCAATCTCAGAACAGCCCTATACTTCAGCTGCCAGTCGAACTGCTTCTTAACATACTTGATTTCCTTCCTCCTTACAGTCGACTACTCGTCTACCAAGCCTGTCGGGCCCTGCGAGCAATCGGTCATCGAAACTTCGTTGCTGGGAGGGGAGTGATCCTGGTCACAACGGAGCACAGACTGATTTATCTCACTCATCTCGCCAGATCTCTGCCTGATCGATGGGTTTGTGCTAAATGTTGCAAACTTCATCCAACTAGCAGGTGGGATACGCCATCATGTTGGTTTTATAGACCAAGATGTGGAGATGGCTACGATTGGAGTTCCGATAAACACAGCGTATCCCGCAATTTTTCTTATCATCAACATTCTGCATCGCATAGACACATTGAACTCACGCTCAAGTACGCTCGATTGAATAGCTCAAAGAGAGCACATCAGGAACATCTCAAAAGACTTCTTACAGCACATCACGCCAGCAGTATTCGTGTAGCTGAAGGCATTCAACTCAAACGCTCTTTTTACCCCAAGGTTATAGATGGAAGATATTTACTTCTTACCGTCAAGACTTATCTTGGGGTTGGAAGTAATCTTATATCACAACGGTCTATAGATTGGATGCAAATTTGTCCTCATCTGGCTGCCCTGGGTACATTTTCCTTGTCCAATCATAGGATGCATCTAGGGAAGATTATATACTTGGCTTTCGCAGCGCCAGCGAATACTCCAATTTTTGAATCCTGCTCTTCTTGTGGAACAGATTTCTCTGTACAGGCATCACCAAAGCGAGCTACTGTATGCATATGGCAAGATTTAGGTCCGGAAGGATCAGTATATGATCCAGAGTGGGCGGCGATGGTGCGCGGGACGACAAAAGTCTATCACCGGCCTGGAAGCATTCGGGAGCTATATGGCCAGCATAAGCACAATGGTGAACTCTTACAGATAGTCCCCAAACCAGTTGTCTTCTAGTGTATTTGTCAGACTAGAAATAAGGGTCAAAGTCAGGAAATTCAGCAGGATTTGAGGTACCCCTTAGTTAGGCCGTCAGTTTGGGCACTAATACAGATTTCCTATGTATATAAACCCGTTATCTACTAGGTAGTTAGTAAGTAGCTTAGATTAACTAATATTTGTCTAATTCGCTCCTTTTTACAATTCCGGTCTTCCGGGGTAAAATAGCCCTTATTTTTATTCTAGTTTTATAGTTATAAGCCTGGCGTTTATTTTAGTAAAATATAACAAGCTGAGCTCCTATAGGGTTAGTATAGAAGGAATTTCCTAAGGGATAAACCTTATACTAGGTTTATATTAGCGGATAGGCTAGGCTAAACTAGTAGGTAATTAATAAGAAATTAAGTATAAGGTATTTATATAATTATAAAAGATATTTTATAAATATAATTAAGTATTATTTTATATTTATAACTAGCTATTTAACTATTTTAAATAAATATAAAAAATAAAACTTATATATTTAGTTATATTAAATTAAATTAATAAATAATTTATTAATTTATTTATAAATTAATATTTATTTTATTAATTTAGTATTAAATTAAAAGAATATTTTTTAATTTTTTTTAATTAGTTAAAAGGATTAACTTTAATTTAATAATACTTAATATATTAGTTCCTTAGTTATAATTATAAATATTAAGTTATAATATAATATCTCTTTTTTATTAATTTTATTTTTAAAACCTTATTTTATTTAATATAAGTAATTACTTCCCTTTATTACCTTAAGTTAATTAATTATTTTTTTAATAATATATATTTTTATTAATTATTATATTAGGTATTTATAAAAAGTTTTATTTTAAAACTAAGTATAAGAATATTTTATTAAAATTATTTTATTTTATTTTATTAAAATAAAAAATTATACTTATTATATAAATAAAAAAAAATATTAATTTTTTAAGTATTAAATATTTAAAAAGGATTTTATTTATTATATTAAGTATATAAAAAATAATAAGTCTTTTTATAATATTTATTTTTTATTAATAACTTAATTTTATAAAATTACTTTTTTTTATACTTAATATAAAAAAACTTTTAAAAAAGCTAAAGAAAAATATAAAATTATTAATATAAAAAAAAAGTATTTTTATAAATTAAAGTATTTTTAATTAAAGAAAATAACTTATATTATTATATAAAGTATTAATAATTTAAAAAAATTAAATTAAGTTAAATATATAAAAATAAAGGCCTTATATTAATTTAAAATATTATTACTTAATTTATTTAATTTTATAATTTTAAATTCTTAAGAAATATTTATAGATTTTTTTTTAATATTTATTTAAAATCCTTAAATTTTAATTTTTTTACTTTAATAAGAAATATTTTTTTATTATTTTCTTAAGTAATTTAAAAAATATAAGTTCTTTTATTATAAGTTTTTATTATATTTATAAAGTTTATTTTAAAAGTTTTTTAAAATAATATTAATATATTTAAAATTATTTTTTAATTTTTAGTTATTTATACTTTTATTATATTTTTTTTATTTTACTAAGTAATAAAGTTTATTAATTATTTTATTTATTTTTAGTAATATTATTTTATTAATTTTATATTTAAGGTTTTTACCTTTAATAATAATTTTATTCTTAATAAATTCTTTTATATTTTTATTTATTAATACTTTTTTTAATAATAAAATATAAAAAATTAAGTATACTAATTTTTTTTATTTATTAAGTTATTTTAAAAGATTTAGTTTATAATTAACTTTACTAATTTTTTTTAAAATTTTATAAAGCTTAACTTTTTTATAATCTAGCTTATTACTTAGCCTATTAATTTTAATATTAATTTATTTTTCTCCTTAAGTATATTAAAGTAAATAAACTATATCTCCCTTTTAAAGGGTTAATTCTCTAAGCTTTTTCTTATTTATATACTTTTTTATATATTCTTATATAAGTTTAAGTTATATATATAGTTTTTAATATAATTTTTTAAGCTTATTTACCTTAAGTATAGCTTTTTATATATTTTCTCCTTTTTATAGTATTTTATATACTTAAGGGTAATACCTTTTATTAGTGTAAAATAATAAAAATTTTATTAATTCTAAAACTAAATTATTATAAGAGAATTCTATATTAAGTAAGTACTTAACCTAGTTATCTTAATTAAAGTTAATATAGCTTTATAAATATACTTTAATAATCTAGTTAATATATTTTATTTATTTATTTATTTATAAGTAATAAGTAATATTAGCTTTATAGTTTATTTTTATTTTTACTATAGTATTTTATTAATATTTAAATATAAATATTAATTTTTTATTAAAAATAATATTTATAGGTAATTTATACTTTAAGGTTATATATTTTTATATTATATAGCCTAATTCTTCTATAATACTATTTTCTTTATATAAAATAAAAATATTTTATTTTATTAACTTATTAATAATAATAAAAATACTATTATATATTATATTTATTATAGACTTTTTTAATAGTAGTAGCTTAATAATATAGTTAAATAAGATAAAGCTCTAAGGGTACTCTAGGATTAATAATAATTATAGTTTACTATAAGGTTTTTATTAATTAGATTTTATTTTTATATATAAGATATATAATTTAATAATTTATTTAATAATTTTTTTTATATTTATAAAAGTATAGTATTATTAAACTTATTATAAGGTTTTAGTAATTCTTTTATATTTATATAGCAGGTGCTTATAGACTATTTTAGTTACTTCTTACTATAATAATTCTAATACCTAGATTTTCTTATTCCTATATAAAAGTCCTTTTATAAGGGTTATATCCTTAGGGAATTAATTTAATATTTAATTACTAACTTTATCCTTAATTTTATTAAAAATAAGGTTTTTATTTTTAATAATAAAAAAGGTATTAATAATTACTAATTTATAATACTTTTTTATTATTTTTTAAAATATTAATAAAGTAAATTTTAATATTAGTTTAAAGTAGTTTTCTCTATAGCTAAAAGTATTTATATAATTATTTTCTAATTTTTTATAAAATATAATTTTAAAATTATACTTAACTATAAGCTAAAGGTATTTTTCTTATTATATTAAAATATTTATTTTTTTTATAATAAGGCTAGTAAGATTTTTATAATTTAAATATATAGTAATTTTATATTTATTACTTAGTAAATATAATTTTTATTTCTTAAATACTTTAAAAATAATTATAAGTTTTTAGTTATAAGTAAAGTATTATAGCTTAGGTCTATAGAGTTTTTTAGAGAAAAAAGCTACTAAATATAGTATTTTTTTATTATTTTATTAACTAAGAACTCCTTTAATTATATAGTTTAAAATATCTATTTTAATAATAATTAGTTTCTTAGGGTTATATATTTATAATATTAATATATTAGTAATAATATCTTTAAGTACTTTAAAAACTTTTAAAGTTTTTCCCTTATAATTAATTAATTAATTCTTTTTTTTATTATTTAGGTTTTTTTTTATAAGGTTTATAAGTAGTATAGTGATTTTACTATAATTTTAAATAAATTATTAATAATAGTTAATTAGTTTAAGAAAGCTTTATACTTCCTTAACTATTTTAAGAACCCTTTATTTTTTAATAATTACTATTTTAGTAAGGTTTATTTTAATTTATCTTAGTAAAATAATATATTTTAAAAAGTTAACTTTTTATATATAAAACTAATATTTCTTAGGTTTTATTAATAAATTTACTTTTTATAATATTTCTAAGATTTAATATATATATTATTTATATTTTTTAAAAGTATTAAAGTAAATTAATATATTATTAAGGTATATAATAATAAAGTTATTAATATATTTCTTAAGGACTTTATTAATTATTTTTTAGTATATAATTAATATATTAATAAATTTAAAAGGTATAACTAAATATTTAAATAATTTATAGTATATTTTAAATACTATTTTTTATTTATTTCCCTTTTTAATTTAAATAAGGTTATAAGCTTCTTTAAGGTTAAAAGCTATAAACTATTATATAGTTACTAGCTTATTTCTTATTTTAAAAATTAAGGATAATAGTATTTAATCCTTAATAATAATTTTATTAAGTTATTAATAATTAATAACTAATTATAACTTCTTATTTTTTTTTAATATAAATATTATAGGATATTTTATAAATAAAGTAAATACTTAAATATATTTTTTTTTAGTTATTTATTTAATTATTCCCTTAGTATTTTAAGCTTTTTTTTATTAAGGTTATAGATTTTATAAATTTTAGGTTATTTCTTATTTATTAGTTTAATAAAATAATCCTATTATAAATATAATAGTAACTTAGTATTTAATATTATTTAGAAAAGTTTCTTATACTTTTTATATAGCTAAGGTATTTTAGTAAGGGTATTATAAAGTCTTCCTAATTCCCCTTTTTCTTATATCTTACTTAATACCTTATCTAAGGCTATTAGTTTATTTTTAAATTATATAATAATTTAATTTATATAAATATATTTTACTTTTTTATATTATTTATTATATTATAGTAATATTAGTAATATTAGTAATTTATATTTTTTAAACTTAATTATTTTTATTTTTATAGTTAATATAAAGGGTTTTAATTTTTTTAGTAATATAGCTTTACTTTTTTATTCTCTTTAGCTAAGTTAATATTTAGGTATATTCTTAATATCCTAATAGACCTTACTAGTCTTCTATTAGATAATAGGGTTATAATTAAGTAACTAGGTATAGCCTAAGAGGATATTATTATTTAATATATTTAAAATACTAAACTTAATATTATAGGTTTTTTTATTAATAGTTAATAAAAAATAATTAGTTTTATATTTAATAAGTCTTTTTTCTACTACTGCTTTTATAATATTTATTACTTATAATATTTATTTTATTAATAAAATAAGAATTTAAAGTTTTTTAATTAATTATAGTAAAATTAGGCTAATATCTGCTTTATTATTAATATATATAATAATAAAGTTTTTGCTAAATAATATATTAATTTTATATTTTTTTAATTTAGTAGCTTTTATAAAGTTAACTTAGATTTCTCTCTCCTTTATAAAAAGATAGTTTTTTTTTATAATATTATATATAAGTATATTATTATAAATAATATTAAAATTATTATACTACTATTATTATAATTATTATTTCTAAAGTTTTTAGTATTATTAATATTTATTAATATTAATTTTATTAATATAATACTTATAAAAATATATAATATCCCTTTTATAAGTATATCCTTTAGTATAGGTTTTAAAATTAAATTTATTATAGTATAACTATTATTAAAGTTATTTATAATCTTCTTTTACTAATTAATATTTTTTATAATTTTTATTATAATATCTTAAGGGGTTTAGCTTAGGGTATTCTAGTTCTTTTTTTTAATTATACTATTCCTTAATCTTATAGTTAAAGTATTAATTATATTAAGGGTTAGGGTATTTATTTAGGTTAATTTTTATATAGTTTTTATTATATAAGTTACTATATTAAATCCAGAAGTATTAATTATAAATCTTATTTTCCTAGTATTTAATATATAGTAGCTTATTATATTATTAAGTATTTAAATATTTATAATTTTTTATAAATAAAATATTATATATAAGTTATATTTTTTTTTATTTAAGGAACTAGTCTTTAGTTAAAATAGGGTAATAAAAGTTAGCGTTAGTGTATTCTATTAGCTTATTATTACTAAGTATAATTTATTAAGTAATTTTATACTATTTAAGTATTTACTAAAATTTACTTAATTCTTATTCCTAGGTTTTTTCTAAGCTATAGTTAAAAGGTTTTTATTTACAGGGGTAATTTAGTTTTTATAGTTTATATAATTTATATTATTTATATAATTCTAAGATATTTAAGTTAATATATCCTTAATTTTAAGGGTATTATTTTACCTTAAATTCTTCTTCTTATTTATAAATAAAAGTATTTTCTTATTCTTTTTTTTCTTTAGTAAAAGAAATATTATAAGCTTTATTTTATATTACTTTATATTTATTCTAAGTTATATTTACTTTTTCTTTAGTAATAATAGTAATAAGTATATTATTAATATTTTAGTTAGCTTAGTTAATTTTTTTAAAGGTTATTATAGTAATTATAATAAACTTAAGTTACTTTTTTTTTAGTATTTATAATTATTATTTTAATATTTTTTTTTCTTTATATATAAAATATTAATTATTATAGTATTTAGTTTAATTAAGAAAATTATAAAATATAATATTAATTATATTAACTTATACTTTTTAAGTTTTCTTTTTATTAATAATTCCTTATAAAGTATTAGGTTTCTTATATTTTCCTTAGTAATCCTTTTTCTTATAGCTTATTTTACTATAGTAATTATATTTACCTATAAACTTATAAATATTAATAATATCTAAATCTATAAGTTTTAGCTTTTTATTATTTAATAAAGCTAGGTTATATTTTTTACTTTAGTTAATATAATATTAAAGGCAGTAGTATACTTTATTATTTCCTTTTTTCTTTATTTATTATTCCTTATATTATTTAAACTATTAATTATTAATATAATTAGCTTTTTTAAAAAGTATTTTAAATATAGCTAAAAGGTTATCTTATATAAGTTTATTTTTTACTTTTAATTTTAATCCTTAATAATATAATATTTTCTTAATTATATTTTTAAAATCTATTTTAATATAAATTTAAATAAATTTAGTAATATACTTAATATATATACCTTATTAATAAAGTTTAAGTAATATATTTTCTATTTTTTTTTTCTTATTAATTTAACTAAATAATACCTTAAGTTAATTTTTAAATTTCTTATAGTTATTAAAGAGTATATTAGTAATTACTTTTTTTTTAGCTTAGTTATATTTTTTAAAGGTATAAAAATATAATTTAAACTAATTCTTAAGTCTTTTAATAAGTTAGCTTTTTATAATACTAACTTATTTTTTTAATAAAGCTATAGTAATTAAAAAATACCTAAAATAGGCCCTTATATTAATAAAAAATCCTTTAATTTTATATAAGTTACTATTAAATAATATTAATATTAATAATTTAATAATTTCTTTTAGTTTTTTTTTATATAAACCCCCTTACTAATATAAAGCTATAAATAATTATTTTTACTATTATTATATATTCTAAAGCTAAGTATTTAAATTTTAAATTTCTTAGGTTTATTAATTAATAATATTTTAATTTATAACTTACTAATATATTATTTAAGTAATAATAATATTTAAGACTTAAGCTTTTCCTATAGTATTATTAAGGTCTATACTTTATAAGTTTTATAAAAGTATAATAAAATTATTATTAATTATTAAAATAATTATTATTTTAATTATTTTTTTAAATAAGTCTAGGATTTTAATATTACTATTATATATACTTTAGACTTTACTTTTATAATTTATTTTTATATTAAGTACTTAAAACTTAATTATTTAGTATTCTTATATAATATTACCTATAGTCTAAGGTAACCTTTAAATAAAAATTATAAATATATAATAAGCTAAGCTTCTATAGGGTTAGTATAAAAGGAATTTCCTAAGGAATAAACTTTATACTAGGTTTATATTAGTAAATAGGCTAGGTTAAATTAATAAGTAATTATTAAGGAATTAAGTATAGGGTATTTATATAACTATAGAAGATATTCTATAATATAATTAAGTATTATTTTATATTTATAACTAATTATTTAATTATTTTAAATAAGTATAAAAAATAAAATTTATATATTTAGCTATATTAAACTAAATTAATAAATAATTTATTAATTTATTTATAAATTAATATTTATTTTATTAATCCTACGTTAGATTAAGAGAATATTTCTTAATTTTCCTTTAATTAGTTAAAAGGATTAACTTTAATTTAGTAGTACCTAGTGTATAGGCTCCTTAGTTGCGACTATAAGTGTTAGGTTATAATATAAAGTAATTAGTTTTATTACTTATATTAAAAAATACTTAAGCTTTTACTTTTTTTTTAATTTATAAATTAAATATATTTTTATAATTTTTTTAATTTATAAATTAAAATAATTATTATTATTACTTTAATTTATAAATTAAAATAACTTATTTATTATTATTTATAATTTATTTTTTTTTATAAATTTTTATTAATTTTTTATTTTTTATAAATTAAACTATATTTTTTAATTATTTAAAAAAATATTTATTATTTTTTTAAATTTAAGTATTTTACTTAATTAATATTTTTATAATTTTATTAAAAAATAATTAAATAAAGTTTTTTTATTTTATATATTTTACTTAATAGCTTTTTTTATAAATATAAACTTATTTTAATTATTAATTAATTAATTATACTTTTATAAGCTTTATTATATTTTTACTTAATTAATAACTTAATTAA